>NC_043025.1:16992815-17036998 GCF_006345805.1 Octopus sinensis
TGTGATCTGTTAGGTAAATATAAGATATATGAGTGATAATAAGCTTATATTTATCCATGAGATCACAAAATTCTCAAAAGTTTTCAGGTTAGAAAATGTCAAAATATTTCAAATGTGTACTTGAATAAAAAAAAAATTTGTTATCTCTTAGGTAAATATAATCTATATGAGTGATAATAAGCTTATATTTATCCAAGAGACCACTAATTTCTCAAATGTGTACTTGAAAAATAAAAAAAAAATTTGCGATCTTTTCGGTAAATATAAGCTATATGAGTGATGATAATAAGTTTATATTTATCCAAGAGATCACTAAATTCTCAAAAGATTTCAGGTTAGAAAATCTCTAAATATTTCCAATGTGTACTTGAAACACAAAAAAAAATTTTGTGATCTGTTAGGTAAATATAAATTTAGTGAGTGAAAAAAGGCTCATATTTATCCAAGAGATCACTAAACTCTCAAAAGTTGAAAAACAAAAAAAAATTTTGTGATCTGTCATGTAAATATAAATTTAGTGAGTGAAAAAAGGCTTATATTTATCCAAGAGATCACTAAACTCTCAAAAGTTTTCAGGTTAGACAATGTCAAATTATTGCACATGTGTACTTGATAAACAAAAAAAAATTTTGTTGTCTGCTAGGTAAATATAAGTTATATGAGTGATAACAAGCTTATATTTATCCAAGAGATCACGAAATTCTCAAAAGTTTTCAGGTTGGAAAATGTCAAAATATTTCCAATATGTACTTGAAAAACAAAAAAAAAATTTGTGATCTGTTAGGTATATATATGTTAACTGAGTAATAATAAGTTCATATTTATCTAAGCGATCACTAAATTCTTAAATATTTTAGGTTAGAAAATGTCAAAATATTTCAAATGTGTAATTGAAAAATAAAAAAAAATTTTGTGACCTGTTCGGTAAATATTAGTTAACTGAGTGATAATAATCCTATATTTATCCAAGAGATCACTAAATTCTCAAAAGATTTCATCTTAGACTGTCTCAAAATATTTCAAATGTGTTCTTGAAAAACAAAAAAAAAATTTGTGATCTGTTAGGTATATATAAATTAACTGAGTGATAATAACCTTATATTCATCCAAGAGATCACTAAATTCTCAAAAGTTTTCAGGTTGGAAAATGATAAAATATTTCAAATGTGTACTTGAAAATCAAAAAAAAATTTGTTATCTATTAGGTAAATATAAATTAACTGAGTGATAATAAAAAGGTAAAGACCCCCTTCGGTCATGAGTGACCATGCGTTTGCACCTAGAGAGTTACCCTCTGAGGCACAAGTCTGGTTAAGGTTGTTTTTTATGGAAGACCAGTAGTCGCCCATGCATACCGGCCTCCCCTCTCCACGCCACCTGTGTTATCCAAGGGAAAGACAAAGGTCGATACAGCTTGGCACCTGTGACGTCGCAACTCATTTCTACAGCTGAGTGAACTGGAGCAACGTTAAATTCAGTGTCTTACTCAAGAACACAACACGCAGCCCGGTCCGGGATTCGAGCTCACAACCTCACGATCGTAAGCTCGACGCTCTGTGATAATAAGTTTATATTTATCCAAGAGATCACTAAATTCTCAAAAGTTTTCAGGTTAGAAAATGCCAAAATATTTCAAACTTGTACTTGAAAATCTAAAAAAAATTTGTAATCTGTTAGATAAATATAAGTTATATGAGTGATAATAAGCTTATATTTATCCAAGAGATCACTAAATTCTCAAAATTTTCAGGTTAGAAAATTTCAAATTATTTCAAATGTGTACTTGAAAAACAAAAAAAAATTTTGTGATGTGTTAGGTAAATATAAGTTAACTGAGTGATAATAACCTTATATTTATCCAAGACATCACTAAATTCTCAAAAGTTTTCAGGTTAGAAAATGTCAAAATATTTCAAATGTGTACTTGGAAAACAAAAAAAAATTTTGTAATCTATTAGGTAAATATAAGTTACCTGAGTGAAAATAAGCTTATATTTATCCAAGAGATTACTAAATTCTCAAAAGTTTTCAGGTTAGAAAATTTCAAAATATTTCAAATGTGTACTTGAAAAATAAAAAAAAATTTGTGATCTGTTAGGTAAATATAAGATAACTCAGTGATAATAAGCTCATATTTATCCAAGAGATCACTAAATTCTCAAACGATTTCAGGTTAGAAAATGTCAAAATATTTCAAATGTGTAGTTCAAAGACAAAAAAAAATTTTGTTATCTGTTAGGTAAATATAAATTAACTCAGTGATAATAAGCTTATATTTATCCAAGAGATCACTAAATTCTCAAAAGTTTTCAGGTTACAAAATGTCAAAATATTTCAAACCTGTACTTGAAAAACAAAAAAAAATTTTGTGAGCTGTTAGGTAAATATAAATTAACTGAGTCATAATAAGCAAATATTTATCCAAGAGATCACTAAATTCTCAAAAGTTTTTAGGTTAGAAAATGTCAAAATATTTCACATGTGTACTTGAAAAACAAAAAAAAAATTCGTGATCCTTTAGATAAATTTATGTTAACTGTGTGATACAAAACATATATTTATAAAAAATTTTATCAAAGAGATGGCAAAATTCTCAAAAGTTTTCAGGTTAGAAAATGTCAAAATATTTCAAATATGTACTTGAAAAACAAAAAATATTTCTCGATCTGTTAGGTAATATCAGTTAACTGAGTCATTATAAGCTGATATTTAACAAGAGATCACTAAATTCTCAAAAGTTTTCAGGTAGAAAATGTCAATAATATTCAAATATGTACTTGAAAAACAAGAAAAAATTTCGTGATCTGTTAGGTAATATAAGTTAACTGAGTGATAATAAGCTTATATTTAACCAAGTGATCACTAAATTCTCAAAAGTTTTCAGGTTAGAAAATGTCAAAATATTTCAAATGTGTACTGAACAACAAAAAAAAATTTTGTGAGCTGTAGGTAAATATAAATAAACTGAGTTATAATAAGCTTATATTTATCCAAGAGATCACTAAATTCTCAAAAGTTTTTAGGTTAGAAAATGTCAAAATATTTTCAAAATGTGTACTTGGAAAAGAAAAAAAAAATTTGTAATCTGTTAGGTAAATATAAGTTACCTGAGTGATTATAAGCTTATATTATCCAACAGATCACTAAATTCTCAAAAGTTTTCAGGTTAGAAAATTTCAAAAAATTTCAAATGTGTACTTGAAAAACAAAAAAAAATTTGTGATCTGTTAGGTAAATATAAGTTAACTCAGTGATAATAAGCTTATATTTATCCAAGAGATCACTAAATTCCCAAAAGATTTCATGTTAGAAAATGTCAAAATATTTCAAATGTGTACTTCAAAGACAAAAAAAAATTTTGTTATCTGTAAGGTAAATATAAATTAACTCAGTGATATAAGATTATATTATCCAAGAGATCACTAAATTCTCAAAAGTTTTCACGTTAGAAAATGTCAAAATATTTCAAATGTGTACTTGAAAAACAAAAAAAATTTTGTTGTCTGATAGGTATTATAAGCTATATGAGTGACAATAGCTTATATTTATTCAAGAGATCACTAAATTCTCAATTTTTAAGTTCAGGTTAGAAAATGTCAAAATATTCAAAGTGTACTTAAAATCGAAAAAGAAATTTTGTTGTCTGATAGGTAATTATAAGCTATATGAGTGATAATAAGCTTATATTTATCCAAGAGATCACTAAATTCTCAAAAGTTTTCAGGTTAGAAAATGTCAAAATATTCAAACCAGTACTTGAAAAACAAAAAAAAAATTGTGGAGCTGTTAGGTAAATATAATAACTGAGTCATAATAAGCAAATATTTATCCAAGAGATCACTAAATTCTCAAAAGTTTTTAGGTTAGAAAATGTCAAAATATTTCACATGTGTACTTGAAAAACAAAAAAAAATTCGTGATCCTTTAGATAAATTTATGTTAACTGTGTGATACAAAACATATATTTATAAAAAATTTTATCAAAGAGATGGCAAAATTCTCAAAAGTTTTCAGGTTAGAAAATGTCAAAATATTTCAAATATGTACTTGAAAAACAAAAAATATTTCTCGATCTGTTAGGTAATATCAGTTAACTGAGTCATTATAAGCTGATATTTAACCAAGAGATCACTAAATTCTCAAAAGTTTTCAGGTTAGAAAATGTCAAAATAATTCAAATATGTACTTGAAAAACAAGAAAAAATTTCGTGATCTGTTAGGTAAATATAAGTTAACTGAGTGATAATAAGCTTATATTTAACCAAGTGATCACTAAATTCTCAAAAGTTTTCAGGTTAGAAAATGTCAAAATATTTCAAATGTGTACTTGAACAACAAAAAAAAATTTTGTGAGCTGTTAGGTAAATATAAATTAACTGAGTTATAATAAGCTTATATTTATCCAAGAGATCACTAAATTCTCAAAAGTTTTTAGGTTAGAAAATGTCAAAATATTTCAAATGTGTACTTGGAAAAGAAAAAAAAAAATTGTAATCTGTTAGGTAAATATAAGTTACCTGAGTGATTATAAGCTTATATTTATCCAACAGATCACTAAATTCTCAAAAGTTTTCAGGTTAGAAAATTTCAAAAAATTTCAAATGTGTACTTGAAAAACAAAAAAAAATTTGTGATCTGTAGGTAAATATAAGTTAACTCAGTGATAATAAGCTTATATTTATCCAAGAGATCACTAAATTCCCAAAAGATTTCATGTTAGAAAATGTCAAAATATTTCAAATGTGTACTTCAAAGACAAAAAAAATTTTGTTATCTGTAAGGTAAATATAATTAACTCAGTGATAATAAGATTATATTTATCCAAGAGATCACTAAATTCTCAAAAGTTTTCACGTTAGAAAATGTCAAAATATTTCAAATGTGTACTTGAAAAACAAAAAAAAATTTTGTTGTCTGATAGGTAATTATAAGCTATATGAGTGACAATAAGCTTATATTTATTCAAGAGATCACTAAATTCTCAAAAGTTTTCAGGTTAGAAAATGTCAAAATATTTCAATGTGTACTTAAAATAAAAAAAAATTTTGTTGTCTGATAGGTAATTATAAGCTATATGAGTGATAATAAGCTTATATTTATCCAAGAGATCACTAAATTCTCAAAAGTTTTCAGGTTAGAAAATGTCAAAATATTCAAACCAGTACTTGAAAAAAAAAAAAAAATTTTGTGAGCTGTTAGGTAAATATAAATTAACTGAGTCATAATAAGCAAATATTTATCCAAGAGATCACTAAATTCTCAAAAGTTTTTAGGTTAGAAAATGTCAAAATATTTCACATGTGTACTTGAAAAAAAAAAAAAAATTCGTGATCCTTTAGATAAATTTATGTTAACTGTGTGATACAAAACATATATTTATAAAAAATTTTATCAAAGAGATGGCAAAATTCTCAAAAGTTTTCAGGTTAGAAAATGTCAAAATATTTCAAATATGTACTTGAAAAACAAAAAATATTTCTCGATCTGTTAGGTAATATCAGTTAACTGAGTCATTATAAGCTGATATTTACCAAGAGATCACTAAATTCTCAAAAGTTTTCAGGTTAGAAAATGTCAAAATAATTCAAATATGTACTTGAAAAACAAGAAAAAATTCGTGATCTGTTAGGTAAATATAAGTAACTGAGTGATAATAAGCTTATATTTAACCAAGTGATCACTAAATTCTCAAAAGTTTTCAGGTTAGAAAATGTCAAAATATTTCAAATGTGTACTTGAACAACAAAAAAAAATTTTGTGAGCTGTTAGGTAAATATAAATTAACTGAGTTATAATAAGCTTATATTTATCCAAGAGATCACTAAATTCTCAAAAGTTTTTAGGTTAGAAAATGTCAAAATATTTCAAATGTGTACTTGGAAAAGAAAAAAAAAATTTGTAATCTGTTAGGTAAATATAAGTTACCTGAGTGATTATAAGCTTATATTTATCCAACAGATCACTAAATTCTCAAAAGTTTTCAGGTTAGAAAATTTCAAAAAATTTCAAATGTGTACTTGAAAAACAAAAAAAAATTTGTGATCTGTTAGGTAAATATAAGTTAACTCAGTGATAATAAGCTTATATTTATCCAAGAGATCACTAAATTCCCAAAAGATTTCATGTTAGAAAATGTCAAAATATTTCAAATGTGTACTTCAAAGACAAAAAAAAATTTTGTTATCTGTAAGGTAAATATAAATTAACTCAGTGATAATAAGATTATATTTATCCAAGAGATCACTAAATTCTCAAAAGTTTTCACGTTAGAAAATGTCAAAATATTTCAAATGTGTACTTGAAAAACAAAAAAAAATTTTGTTGTCTGATAGGTAATTATAAGCTATATGAGTGACAATAAGCTTATATTTATTCAAGAGATCACTAAATTCTCAAAAGTTTTCAGGTTAGAAAATGTCAAAATATTTCAAATGTGTACTTAAAATCGAAAAAGAAATTTTGTTGTCTGATAGGTAATTATAAGCTATATGAGTGATAATAAGCTTATATTTATCCAAGAGATCACTAAATTCTCAAAAGTTTTCAGGTTAGAAAATGTCAAAATATTTCAAACCAGTACTTGAAAAACAAAAAAAAATTTTGTGAGCTGTTAGGTAAATATAAATTAACTGAGTCATAATAAGCAAATATTTATCCAAGAGATCACAAAATTCTCAAAACTTTTTAGGTTAGAAAATGTCAAAATATTTCAAATGTGTACTTGAAATAGAAAAAAAAAATTCGTGATCCTTTAGATAAATTTATGTTAACTGTGTGATACAAAACATATATCTATAAAAAATTTTATCAAAGAGATCGCTAAATTCTCAAAAGTTTTCAGGTTAGAAAATGTCAAAATATTTCAAATGTGTACTTGAAAAACAAAAAAAAATTTGTGATCTGTTAGGTATATATAAGTTAACTAAGTGAAAATAAGCTTATATTTATCTAAGAGATCACAAAATTCTCAAAAGTTTTCTGGTTTGACAATAACAAAATATTTCAAATGTGTACTTGAAAAACAAAAAAAAATTTTGTGATCTCTTAGGTAAATATAAATTAACTGAGTGATAATAAGCTTATATTTATCCAAGAGATCAAGGAATTCTCAAAAGTTTTCAGGTAAGAAAATGTCAAAATATTTCAAATGTGTACTTGAAAAACAACAAAAAATTTTCTGATCTGTTAGGGAATATAAATTAACCGAGTTATAATAATCTTATATTTATCCAAGAGATCACAAAATTCTCAAATAATTAAGGTTAGAAAATGTCAAAATATTTCAAGTGTGTACTTGAAATACAACAAAAGTTTTGTGATCTGTTAGGTAAATATAAATTAACTGAGTTATAATAAGCTTATATTTATCCAAGAGATCACTAAATTCTCTAAAGTTTCATGTTAGAAAATGTCAAAATATTTCAAATGTGTACTTGAAAAACAACAGAAATTTTGTGATCTGTTAGGTAAATATAAATTACTGAGTGATAATATTCTTATATTTATCTAAGAGAACACTAAATTCTCACAGGTTTCAGGTTAGAAAATGTCAAAATATTTCAAATGTGTACTTGAAAAACAAAAAAAAATTTTGTGATCTTTTGGGTAAATATAAGTTAACTGAGTGATTATAAGCTTAAATTTATCCAAGAGATCACGAAATTCTCAAAAGTTTTCAGGTTAGAAAATGTCAAAATATTTCAAATGTGTACTTGAAAAACAAAAAAATTTTGTGATGTGCTAGGTAAATGTAAGTTAATTGAGTGAAAATAAGCTTATATTTATGCAAGAGATCACTAAATTCTCAAATTTTTCAGGTTAGAAAATGTCAAAATATTTCAAATGTGTATTTGAAAAACAAAAAAAAATTTCGTGATCTGTGAGGTAAATATAAGCTATATGAGTGATAATATGCTTATATTTATCCAAGAGATAACGAAATTCTCAAAAGTTTTCTTGTTAGAAAATGTCAAAATATTTCAAATGTGTCTTTGAAAAACAAAAAAAAATTTTGTGATCTGTTAGGTAAATATGTTAACTGAGTGATAATAAGTTTATATTTATCCAAGAGATCACTAAATTATCAAAAGTCTTCAGGCTAGAAAATGTCAAAATATTTCAAATGTGTACTTGAAAAAGAAAAGAAAAATTTCATCAAAGAGATCGCTAAATTCTCAAAGGTTTTCAGGTTAGAAAATGTCAAAATATTTCAAATGTGTACTTGAAAAAGAAAAAAAAATTTTGTGAGCTGTTAGGTAAATATAAGTTAACTGAGTGATAATAAGCTTATATTTATCTAAGAGATCACAAAATTCTCAAAAGTTTTCATGTTAGAAAATGTCAAAATATTTCAAATGTGTACTTGAAAAACTTATATTTATCCAACAGATCACTGATTTCTCAAAAGATTTCAGGTTAGAAAATGTCAAAATATTTCAAATATGTACTTGAAAAACAAGAAAAAATTTCGTGATCTGTTAGGTACATATAAGTTCACCGAGTGATAATAATCACATATTTATCCAAGAGATCACTAATTTCTCAAATGTTTTCAGGTTACAAAATGTCAAAATATTTCAAATGTGTACTTGAAAAACAAAAATAAATTTTATGAGCTGTTAGGTAAATATGTTAACTGAGTGGTAATAAGTTTATATTTATCAAAGAGATCACTAACTTATCAAAAGTCTTCAGGCTAGAAAATGTCAAATTATTTCAAATATGTACTTGAAAAATAAAAAAAAAATTTTATCAAAGCGATCGTTAAATTCTAAAAAGTTTTCAGGTTAGAAAAACAAAAAAAAATTTTGTGATCTGTTAGGTAAATATAAGTTAACTGAGTGATAATAACCTAATATTTATCCAAGAGATAACTAAATTCTCAAAAGATTTCTTGTTATAAAAAGGTCAAAATATTTCAAATGTGTCCTTGAAAAACAAAAAAACATTTTCTGATCTTTTGGATAAATATAAGTTAACTGATTGATAATACGCTTATATTTATCCAATACATCACTAAATTCTCGACAGTTTTCAGGCTAGAAAATGTCAAAATATTTCAAATGTGTGCTTGAAAGTCAAAAAAAAAATTTTATCCAAGTGATCGCTAAATTCTCAAAAGTTTTCAGGTTAGAAAATGTCAAAATATTTCAAATGTGTACTTGAAAAAGAAAAAAAAATTTTGTGAGCTGTTAGGTAAATATAAATTAACTGAGTTATAATAACCTTATATTTATCCAAGAGATTACAAAATTCTCAAAAGTTTTCAGGTTAGAAAATGTCAAAATATTTCAAATGTGTACTTGAAAAACAAAAAAAAATTTTGTGATCTGTTAGGTAAATATAAGCTATATGAGTGATAATAAGCTGATATTTATCCAAGAGATCACTAAATTCTGAAAAGTTTTCTGGTTAGAAAATGTCAAAATATTTCAAATGTGTCCTTGATAAACCAAAAGAAATTTTTTGATCTGTTAGATAAATATAAGTTAACTGAGTGGTAATAAGCTTATATTTATCCAAGAGATCACTAAATTCTCAAAAGTTTTCAGGTTAGAAAATGTCAAAATATTTCAAATGTGTACTTGAAAAACAAAAAAAAATTTTTTGATCTGTTAGGTAAATATAAGCTATATGAGTGATTATAAGCTTATATTAATCCAAGAGATCACTAAATTCTCAAAAGTTTTCTGGTTTGACAATAACAAATAATTTCAAATGTGTACTTGAAAAACAAAAAAAAAATTTGTGATCTCTTAGGTAAATATAAATTAACTGAGTGATAATAAGCTTCTATTTATCCAAGAGATCACGAAATTCTCAAAAGTTTCAGGTAAGAAAATGTCAAAATATTTCAAATGTGTACTTGAAAAACAAAAAAAAATTTTGTGATGTGCTAGGTAAATGTAAGTTAACTGAGTGAAAATAAGCTTATATTTATCCAAGAGATCACTAAATTCTCAAAAGTTTTCAGGTTAGAAAATGTCAAAATATTCAAATGTGTACTTGAAAAAAAACAAAAATTTTGTGATCTGTTAGGTAAATATAAATTAACCGAGTTATAATAATCTTATATTTTTTCCAAGAGATCACAAAATTCTCAAATATTTCAGGTTAGAAAATGTCAAAATATTTCCAATGTGTACTTGAAAAACAACAAAAATTTTGTGATCTGTTAGGTAAATATAAATTACTGAGTGATAATAACCTTATATTATCTAAGAGATTACTAAATTCTCAAAGGTTTCAGGTTAGAAAATGTCAAAATATTTCAAATGTGTACTTGAAAAACAACAAAACTTTGTGATCTTTACGTTAAATATAAATTACTGCGTGATAATAACATTATATTTATCTAAGAGATTACTTAATTCTCAAAGGTTTCAGGTTAGAAAATGTCAAAATATTTCAAATGTGTACTTTGAAAAGAAAAAAATATTTTGTGATCTTTTAGGTAAATATAAGTTAACTGAGTGATAATAAGCTTATATTTATCCAAGAGATCACTAAATTCTCAAAAGGTTCAGGTTCGAAAATGTCAAAATATTTCAAATGTGTACTTGAAAAACAACAAAACTTTGTGATCTTTACGTTAAATATAAATTACTGCGTGATAATAACCTTATATTTATCTAAGAGATTACTTAATTCTCAAAGGTTTCAGGTTAGAAAATGTCAAAATATTTCAAATGTGTACTTTGAAAAAAAAAAATATTTTGTTATCTTTTAGGTAAATATAAGTTAACTGAGTGATAATAAGCTTATATTTAACCAAGAGATCACTAAATACTCAAAAGTTTTCAGGTTAGAAAATGTCAAATTATTTCAAATGTGTACTTGAAAAACAACAAAAAATTTTGTGATCTGTTAGGTAAATATAAATTAACCGAGTTATTATAATCTTATATTTATACAAGAGATCACTAAATTATCAAAATTTTTCAGGTTAGAAAATGTCAAAATATTTCAAATGTGTACATGAAAAACAATAAAAATTTTGTGATCTGTTAGGTAAATATAAATTAACTGAGTTATAATAAGCTTATATTTATCCAAAAGATCACGAAATTCTCAAAAGTTTCAGGTAAGAAAATGTCAAAATATTTCAAATGTGTACTTGAAAAACAAAAAAAAATTTTGTGATGTGCTAGGTAAATGTAAGTTAACTGAGTGAAAATAAGCTTATATTTATCCAAGAGATCACTAAATTCTCAAAAGTTTTCAGGTTAGAAAATGTCAAAATATTTCAAATGTGTACTTGAAAAACAACAAAAATTTTGTGATCTGTTAGGTAAATATAAATTAACCGAGTTATAATAATCTTATATTTATCCAAGAGATCACAAAATTCTCAAATATTCAGGTTAGAAAATGTCAAAATATTTCAAGTTTGTACTTGAAAAACAACAAACTTTTGTGATCTGTTAGGTAAATATAAATTAACTGAGTTATAATAAGCTTATATTAATCCAAGAGATCACTAAATTCTCAAAAGTTTTCAGTTAGAAAATGTCAAAATATTCAAATGTGTACTTGAAAAACAAAAAAAATTTTTTTGATCTGTTAGGTAAATATAAGCTATATGAGTGATAATAAGCTTATATTAATCCAAGAGATCACTAAATTCTCAAAAGTTTTCTGGTTTGACAAGAACAAAAAATTTCAAATATGTACTTGAAAAACAAAAAAAATTTTGTGATCTCTTAGGTAAATATAAATTAACTGAGTGATAATAAGCTTATATTTATCCAAGAGATGACGAAATTCGCAAAAGTTTCAGGTAAGAAAATGTCAAAATATTTCAAATGTGTACTTGAAAAACAAAAAAAAATTTTGTGATGTACTAGGTAAATGTAAGTTAACTGAGTGAAAATAATCTTATATTTATCCAAGAGATCACTAAATTCTCAAAAGTTTTCAGGTTAGAAAATGTCAAAATATTTCAAATGTGTACATGAAAAACAACAAAAAATTTTATGATCTGTTAGGTAAATATAAATTAACCGAGTTATAATAATCTTATATTTTTCCAAGAGATCACAAAATTCTCAAATATTTCAGGTTAGAAAATGTCAAAATATTTCAAGTTTGTACTTGAAAAACAACAAAAATTTTGTGATCTGTTAGGTAAATATAAATTAACTGAGTTATAATAAGCTTGTATTTATCCAAGAGATCAGTAAATTCTCAAAAGTTTTCAGGTTAGAAAATGTCAATATATTTCAAATGTGTACTTGAAAAACAAAAAAAAAATTTGTGATGTGCTAGGTAAATGTAAGTTAACTAAGTGAAAATAAGCTTATATTTATGCAAGAGATCACTAAATTCTCAAAATTGTTTCGGGTTAGAAAATGTCAAAATATTTCAAATGTGTACTTGAAAAAGAAAAAAAAATTTTGTGATCTGTTATGTAAATATAAATTAACCGAGTTATAATAATCTTATAGTTATCCAAGAGATCACTAAGTTCTCAAAAGTTTTCAGGTTAGATAATGTCAAAATATTTCAAATGTGTACTTGAAAAACAACAAATATTTTGTGATCTGTTAGGTAAATAAAAATTAACTGAGTTATAATAAGCTTATATTTATCCAAGAGATCACTAAATTCTCAAAAGTTTCAGGTTAGAAAATGTCAAAATATTTCAAATGTGTACTTGAAAAACAACAAAAAATTTTCTGATCTTTTAGGTAAATATAAGTTAACTGAGTGATAATAAGCTTATATTTAATCAAGAGATCACTAAATTCTCAAATGTTTTCAGGTTAGAAAATGTACTTGAAAAAGCTTATATTTATGCAAGAGATCACTAAATTCTCAAAATTTTTCAGGTTAGAAAATGTCAAAATATTTCAAATGTGTACTTGAAAAACAACAAAAATTTTGTGATCTGTTAGGTAAATATGTTAACTGAGTGATAATACGTTTATCTTTATCCAAGAGATCACTAAATTATCAAAAATCTTCAGGCTACAAAATGTCAAAATATTTCAAATATGTACTTGAAAAAAAAAAAAAAAATTTTATCGAAGATATCGTTAAATTCTCAAAAGTTTTCAGGTTAGAAAATGTCAAAATATTTCAAATGTCTACTTGAAAAAAAAAAAAAATTTTGTGAGCTGTTAGGTAAATGAAAATTAACTGATTTATAATAAGCTTATATTTATCCAAGAGATCACTAAATTCTCAAAAGTTTTTAGGTTAGAAAATGTCAAAAATTTCAAATATGTACTTTAAAAACAAAAAAAAAATTTCGTGATCTGTTAGTTAAATATAAGTTAACTAAGTGATAATTAACTTATATTTATCCAAGAGATCACTAAATTCTCAATTTTTTCAGATTAGAAAATGTCAAAATATTTCAAATGTGTTCTTGAAAAACAAAAAAAAATGTTGTTGTCTGTTATGTAAATATAAGTTAACTGAGTGATAATTAGCTTATATTTATCGAAGAGATCATTAAATTCTCAAAAGTTTTCAGATTAGAAAGTGTCAAAATATTTCAATATGTATTTGAAAAATAAAAAAAAATTTGATTAACTGTTAGGTAATATAAGTTAAATGAGTAGTAATAAGCTTATATTTATCCAAGAGATCACTAAATTCTCAAAAGTTTTTAGGTTAGGAAATGTCAAAATATTTCAAATGTGTTCTTGAAAAACAACAAAAAAATTTGGTGATCTGTTAGGTAAATATAAGTTAAGTGAATAATAAGAGCTTATATTTATCCAAGAGATCACTAAATTCTCAAAAGTTTCAGGCTAGAAAATGTCAAAATAATTCAATTGTGTACTTGAAAAACAACAAAAATTTTGTGATCTGTTATGTAAATATAAATTAACCGAGTGATAAGCTTATATTTGTCCAAGAGATCACTAAATTCTGAAAAGTTTTTAGGTTAGAAAATTTCAAAATATTTCATATGTGTACTTGAAAAACAACAAAAAATTTTGTGATCTGTTAAATAAATATAAATTATTGAGTGATAATGACCTTATATTTATCCAAGAGATCACTAAATTGTCAAAGGTTTCAGGTTAGAAAATGTTAAAATATTTCAAATGTGTATTTGAAAAACAAAAAAAATTTTGTGATCTGTTAGGTAAATATAAGTCAACTGAGTGATAATAAGCTAATATTTATCCGAGAGATCACTAAATACTCAAAAGTTTTCAGGTTAGAAAATGTCAAAATATTTCAAATGTGTACTTGAAAAACAAAAAAAATTTTGTGATTTGCTATGTCAATATAAATTAACCGAGTGATAATAAGCTTATATTTATCCAAGAGATCACTAAATTCTAAAAGGTTTCAGGTTAGAAAATGTCAAAATATTTCAAATGTGTTCTTGAAAAACAACAAAAATTTTGTGATCTGTTAGGTAAATATAAAATACTGAGTGATAATGAGCATATATTTATCCAAGAGATCACTAAATTCTAAAAGTTTCAGGTTAGAAAAGGTTAAAATATTTCAAATGTGTAGTTGAAAAACAAAAAAAATTTGTGTACTGTTAAGTAAAATATAAGTTAACTGCTTGATTATAACCTTATATTTATCAAAGAGATAACTAAATTCTAAAAATTTTCAGGTTAGAAAATGTCAAAATATTTCAAATGTGTACTTGAAAAACAAAGAAAAATTTTGTGATCTGTTAGGTTAATATAAGCTATATGAGTGATAAAAAGCTTATATTCATCCAAGAGGTACCTAAATTCTCAAAAGTTTCCAGGCAAGAAAATGTGAAAATATTTCAAATGTGTACTTGAAAAACAACAAAAAATTTTGTGATCTCTTGGATAAATAAAAGCTTATTAGCACTCTGTTAAATTATATTAACTTAACAGATCACAAAAGTTTTTGTTGTTTTTCAAGTATACAATTGAAATATTTTGACATTTTCTAACCTGAAAACGTTTGAAAAATTAGTGGTCTCTTGGATAAATATAAGCTTATTATAACTCAGTTAACATATATTAACCTAAAAGATCACTTAATTTATTGATTTTTTTAAAGTACACATTTGAAATATTTTGACATTTTCTAACCTGAAAACTTTTGAGAATTTAGTGATCACTTGGATAAATATAAGCTTATTATCACTCAATTTATATTACCGAACAAATCACAAATTTTTTTTGTTTTTCAAGTACACATTGAAATATTTTGACATTTTCTAACCTGAAAACTTTTGAGAATTTAGTGATCTCTTGGATAAATATAAGCTTAATATCACTGAGTTAATTTATATTTACCTAACAGTTCACACACTTTTTTGTTGTTTTTCAAGTACACATTTGAAATATTTTGACATTTTCTAACCTGAAAACATTTGAGAATTTAGTGATCTCTTGGATAAATATAAGCTTATTATCACTCAGTTACCTTATGTTTACCTAACAGATCACAAATTTTTTTTTTGTATTTCAAGTAAACATTTGAAATATTTTGACATTTTCTAACCTGATAACTTTTGAGAATTTAGTAATCTCTTGGATAAAAATAAGCTTATTATCAATCATATAACTTATATATACCTACCAGATCACAAAATCTTTTTTTTTTTTTGTTTTTCAAGTAAACATACGAAATATTTTGACATTTTCTAACCTGAAAACTTTTGAGAATTTACTGATCACTTTGATAAATATAAACCTATTCTCACTCAGTTAATATATTTTTACTGAACAGATCACAATACTTTTTGTTGTTTTTCAAATACACATTTGAAATATATTGACATTTTCTAACCTAACAATTTCTAGAATTTAGTATCTCTTGTATAAATATACGCATATTATCACTCAGATAACTTATATTTACCTAACAGATCACAAACATTTTTGTTGTTTCTCAAGTACACATTTGAAATATTTTGACATTTTCTAACCTGAAAACTAATGAGAATTTCGTGATCACTTTGATAAATGTATGCTTATTATCACTCAGTTAATTTATATTTACCTAACAGATTTCAAAATTTTTTGTTGTGTTTTCAAGTACTTACTTGACATATTTTGACAATTTCTAACCTGAAAACTTTTGAGATTTAGTGATATTTTGGATAAATAGAAGCTTATCATCACTGAGTTAATTTGACTTACCTAAAAGATCACAAAATTTTTTGTTGTTTTTCAAGTACACATTTGAGATTTTTTGACATTTTCTAACCTGAAAACTTTTGAAAATTTAGTGATATCGTGGATAAATATACCCATATTATCCCTCAGATACTATATTTACTAACAGATCACAAAATCTTTTGTTGTTTCTCAAGTACACAGTTGAAATGTTTTGACATTTTCTAACCTGAAGATTTTGAGAATTTACTGAACACTTGGATAAAAATAAGATTTTTATCACTCAGTTAATATATTTACCTAACAGATTTAAATTTTTTTTTTTTTTCAAGTACACATTTGAAATATTTTGACATTTTCGAACCTGAAAACTTTTCAGAATTTAGTGATCTTGGATAAATATAGGCTTATTATCACTCAGTAATTTATATTTACCTAACAGATCACAAAATTTATTATTGTTTCTCAAGTACACATTTGAAATATTTTGACATTTTCTAACCTGAAAACTTTTCAGAATTTGAGTGAACTCTTGGATAAAAATAAGTTTATTATTACTCAGTTAATTTATATTTACCCAAGAGATTTCAAAATTTTTTGTTGTTTCTCAAGTACACTTTTGAAATATTTTGACATTTTCTAACTTGAAAACTTTTGAGAATTTAGTGATCTCTTGGATAAATCTAAGCTTATTATCACTCAGTTAATTTTAATTTACACCGAACAGGTCAAAAAATTTTTTGTTGTTTTTCAAGTACACATTTGAAATATGTTGACATATTCTCACCTGAAAACTTTTCAGACTTTAGTGATCTCTTGGATAAATATAAGCTTATTATCACTTAGTTAAATTATATTTACCGAAGACAACAAAATTTTTTGTGGTTTTTCCAGTACACATTTGAAATATTTTGACATTTTTCTCTGAAAACTTTTGAGAACTTAGTGTTGTCTGGAAATTATACGCATATTATCACTCAGTTAACATATATTTACCTAAAAGATCACGTGATTTTTTTTTATTTTTCAAGTACACATTTGAAATATTTTGACATTTTCTAACCTAAAAACTTTTGAGAATTTTGTGATCTGTTGGATAATATAAGCTTATAATCACTCATTTAACTTATATTTACCTAACAGATCACAAAATATTTTGTGTTTTCAAGTACACATTTGAAATATTTTGACATTTTCTAATCTGAAAACTTTTGAGAATTTAGTGATCTCTTGGATAAATATAAGCTTATTATCACTCAGTTAACTTTTATTTACCTAACTGATCACAAAATTTTTTGTTGTTTTTCAAGTACATATTTGAAATAATTTGACATTTTCTAACCTGAAAACGTTGAGAATTAGTGATGTCTTGGATAATGATACGCATATTATCACTCAGTTAACTTATATTTACCTAACAGATCACAAAATATTTTGTTGTTTTTCAAGTACACATTTGAATATTTTGACATATTCTAACCTGAAAACTTTTGAGAATCTAGTGATCTCTTGGATAAATATAAGCTCATTATATTACCTAACATATCACAAAATTTTTTGTTGATTTCAAGTACAAATTTGAAAATTTTGACATTTCTAACCTGAAAAATTTGAGAATTTACTGAACTCTTGGATAAAAATAAGATTTTTTCAGTCAGTTATTTATATTTACCTAACAGATTTCAAAATTTTTTTTGTTTTTCAAGTACACATTTGAAATATTTTGACATTTTCTAACCTGAAAACTTTTGAGAATTTAGTGATCTCTTGGATAAATATAAGCTTAATATCACTGAGTTAATTTATATTACCTAACAGTTCACACACTTTTTTGTTGTTTTTCAAGTACACATTGAAATATTTTGACATTTTCTAACCTGAAAACATTGAGAATTTAGTGATTCTTGGATAAATATAAGCTTATTATCACTCAGTTACCTTATGTTTACCTAACAGATCACAAATTTTTTTTTCTATTTCAAGTAAACATTTGAAATATTTTGACATTTTCTAACCTGATAACTTTTGAGAATTTAGTAATCTCTTGGATAAAAATGAGCTTATTATCAATCATATAACTTATATATACCTACCAGATCACAAAATTTTTTTTTTTTGTTTTTCAAGTAAACATATGAAATATTTTGACATTTTCTAACCTGAAAACTTTTGAGAATTTACTGATCACTTTGATAAATATAAACCTATTCTCACTCAGTTAATATATTTTTACTGAACAGATCACAATACTTTTTGTTGTTTTTCAAATACACATTTGAAATATATTGACATTTTCTAACCTAACAATTTCTAGAATTTAGTAATCTCTTGTATAAATATATGCATATTATCACTCAGAAACTTATATTTACCTAACAGATCACAAACTTTTTTGTTGTTTCTCAAGTACACATTTGAAATATTTTGACATTTTCTAACCTGAAAACTAATGAGAATTTCGTGATCACTTTGATAAATGTATGCTTATTATCACTCAGTTAATTTATATTTACCTAACAGATTTCAAAATTTTTTGTTGTTTTTCAAGTACTTACTTGACATATTTTGACAATTTCTAACCTGAAAACTTTTGAGAATTTAGTGATATTTTGGATAAATAGAAGCTTATCATCACTGAGTTAATTTATACTTACCTAAAAGATCACAAAATTTTTTGTTGTTTTTCAAGTACACATTTGAGATATTTTGACATTTTCTAACCTGAAAACTTTTGAAAATTTAGTGATATCGTGGATAAATATACCCATATTATCCCTCAAATAACTTATATTTACCTAACAGATCACAAAATCTTTTGTTGTTTCTCAAGTACACAGTTGAAATGTTTTGACATTTTCTAACCTGAAGAATTTTGAGAATTTACTGAACACTTGGATAAAAATAAGATTTTTATCACTCAGTTAATATATTTACCTAACAGATTTAAATTTTTTTTTTTATTTTTCAAGTACACATTTGAAATATTTTGACATTTTCGAACCTGAAAACTTTTCAGAATTTAGTGATATTTTGGATAAATAGAAGCTTATCATCACTGAGTTAATTTATACTTACCTAAAAGATCACAAAATTTTTTGTTGTTTTTCAAGTACACATTTGAGATATTTTGACATTTTCTAACCTGAAAACTTTTGAAAATTTAGTGATCTAGGATAAAATTACCCATATTATCCCTCAGATAACTTATATTACCTAACAGATCACAAAATCTTTTGTTGTTTCTCAAGTACACAGTTGAAATGTTTTGACATTTTCTAACCTGAATTTTGAGAATTTACTGAACACTTGGATAAAAATAAGATTTTTATCACTCAGTTAATATATTTACCTAACAGATTTAAAATTTTTTTTTTATTTTTCAAGTACACATTTGAAATATTTTGACATTTTCTAACCTGATAACTTTTCAGAATTTAGTGATCTTGGATAAATATAGGCTTATTATCACTCAGTTAATTTATATTTACCTAACAGATCACAAAATTTATTATTGTTTCTCAAGTACACATTTGAAGTATTTTGACATTTTCTAACCTGAAAACTTTTCAGAATTTAGTGAACTCTTGGATAAAAATAAGTTTATTATTACTCAGTTAATTTATATTTACCCAAGAGATTTCAAAATTTTTTGTTGTTTCTCAAGTACACTTTTGAAATATTTTGACATTTTCTAACTTGAAAACTTTTGAGAATTTAGTGATCTCTTGGATAAATCTAAGCTTATTATCACTCAGTTAATTTATATTTACCGAACAGGTCAAAAAATTCTTTGTTGTTTTTCAAGTACACATTTGAAATATGTTGACATTTTCACACCTGAAAACTTTTCAGAATTTAGTGATCTCTTGGATAAATATAAGCTTATTATCACTTAGTTAAATTATATTTACCGAAGATAACACAAAATTTTTTGTTGTTTTTCCAGTACACATTTGAAATATTTTGACATTTTCTAATCTGAAAACTTTTGAGAACTTAGTGTTGTCTTGGATAATTATACGCATATTATCACTCAGTTAACATATATTTACCTAAAAGATCACGTGATTTTTTTTTATTTTTCACGTACACATTTGAAATATTTTGACATTTTCTAACCTAAAAACTTTTGAGAATTTTGTGATCTGTTGGATAAATATAAGCTTATAATCACTCATTTAACTTATATTTTACCTAACAGATCACAAAATATTTTGTTGTTTTCAAGTACACATTTGAAATAATTTGACATTTTCTAACCTGAAAACTTTTAGACTTTTGTGATCTCTTGGATAAATATAAGCTATTATCACTCAGTTAACTTATATTTTACCTAACAGATCACAAAATATTTTGTTGTTTTCAAGTAAATATTTGAAATATTTTGATATTTTCTAACCTGAAAACTTTTGAAAATTAGTGATCTCTTGGATAAATATAAGCTTATTATCACTCAGTTAATTTATAATTACCTAACAGATCACAAAAAAATTGTTGTGTTTCAAGTACACATTTGAAATATTTTAACATTTTCTAAGCTGACAAATTTTGAGAATTTAGTGATCTCTTGGATAAATATACGCATATATCACTCATCATAACTTATATTCCCTAACAGATCAAAACTTTTTTATTGTTTCTCAAGTACACTTTTGAAATATTTTGACATTTTCTAACTTGAAAACTTTTGAGAATTTAGTGCTCTCTTGGATAAATATACGCATATTATCACTCAGATAACTTATATTTCCCTAACAGATCACAAACTTTTTTATTGTTTCTAAATTACACTTTTGAAATATTTTGACATTTTCTAACTTGAAAACTTTTGAAAATTTAGTGATCTCTTGGATAAATATAAGCTTATTATCACTCAGTTAATTTATATTTACCGAACAGATCACAAAATTTTTTGTTGTTTTTCAAGTACACATTTGAAATATGTTGACATTTTCTAAACTGAAAACTTTTGAGAATTTAGTGTTGTCTTGGATAATTATACGCATATTATCACTCAGTTAACATATATTTACCTAAAAGATCGCGTGATTTTTTGTTATTTTTCAAGTACACATTTGGAATATTTTGACATTTTCTAATCTTAAAATTTTTGAGAATTTAGTAATCTCTTGGATAAATATAAGCTTATTATCACTCAGTTAACTTATATTTACCTAACAGATCACAAAATACTTTGTTGTATTTCAAGTACACATTTGAAATATTTTGACATTTTGTAACCTGAAAACTTTTGAGAATTTAGTGATCTCTTGGATAGAAATAAGCTTATTATCACTCAGTTAATTTATATTTACCTAACAGATCACAAAATTTTTTATGTTTTTCAAGTACACATTTGAAATAATTTGACATTTTCTAACCTGATAACTTTTGAGACTTTTGTTATCTCTTGGATAAATATAAGCTTATTATAACTCAGTTAACCTAACAGATCACAAAATTTTTTGTTGTTTTTCAAGTACACATTTGAGATATTTCACATTTTCTAACCTGAAAACTTTTGAGAATTTTGTGATCTGTTGGTTAAATATAAGCTTATTATGAATCAGTTAATTTATATTTACCTAACAGATCACAAAATATTTTGTTGTTTTTCAAGTACACATTTGAGATATTTTGACATTTTTTAACCTGAAAACTTTGAGAATTTAGTGATATCTTTGATAAATATAAGCTTTTTATCACTCAGTTAATTTATATTTACCGAACAGATCACCAAATTTTTTGTTGTTTTTCAAGTACACATTTGAAATATTTTGACATTTTCTAACCTGAAAACTTTTGAGAATTTAGTGATTTCTTGGATAAATATAAGCTTATTATCACTCAGTTAACTTATATTTTTCCTAACTGATCACAAAATATTTTCTTGTTTTTCAAGTACACATTTGAAATATGTTGACATTTCCTAACCTGAAAACTTTTGAGAATCTAGTGATCTCTTGGATAAATATAAGCTTATTATCACTCAGTTAACCTAACAGATCACAAAATTTTTTGTTGTTTTTCAAGTACACATTTGAGATATTTCACATTTTCTAACCTGAAAATTTTTGAGAATTTAGTGATCTGTTGGTTAAATATAAGCTTATTATCAATCAGTTAATTTATATTTATCTAACAGATCACAAAATATTTTGTTGTGTTTCAAGTACATATTTGAGATATTTTGACATTTTCTAACCTGAAAACTTTTGAGAATTTAGTGATCTCTTTGATAAAATAAGCTTTTATCACTCAGTTATTTATATTTACGAACAGATCACCAAATTTTTTGTTGTTTTTCAAGTTTACATTTGAAATATTTTGACATTTTCTAACCTGAAAACTTTTGAGAATTTAGTGATTTCTTGGATAAATATAAGCTTATTATCACTCAGTTAACTTATATTTTACCTAACTGATCACAAAATATTTTGTTTTTTTTCAAGTACACATTTGAAATATTTGACATTTCCTAACCTGAAAACTTTTGAGAATCTAGTGACCTCTTGGATAAATATAAGCTTATTATCACTCAGTTAATTTATATTTACCTAACAGATGACAAAATTTTTTGTTGTTTTTCAAGTACACATTTGAAATAATTTTACATTTTCTAACCTGAAAACTTTTGAGATTTTAGTGATCTCTTGGATAAATAACAGCTGATTATCACTCAGTAAACTTATATTTACCTAACAGATCACAAAATTTTTTATTGCTTTTCAAGTACACATTTGAAATATTTTGACATTTTCTAACCTGAAAACTTTTGAGAATTTAGTGATCTCTTGGAAAAATATAAGCTTATACTCAGTTAACATATATTTACCTAACAGATCACAAAATTCTTTGTTGTTTCTCAAATACACATTTGAAATGTTTTCACATTTTCTAACCTGAAAACTTTTGAGAATTTACTAAACTCTTGGATAAAAATAACATTTTTATCACTCAGTTAATTTATATTTACCTAACAGATTTCAAAATTTTTTGTTGTTTTTGAAGTACAAATTTGAAATATTTTGACATTTTCTAACCTGAAAACTTTTGAGAATTTAGTGATCTCTTGGATCAAAATAAGCTTAATATCACTCAGTTAATTTATATTTACCTAACAGATCACAAAATTTTTTGTTATTTTTCAAGTACACATTTGAAATATTTTGACATTTTCTAACCTTACACTTTTTGAGAATTTAGTGATCTCTTGGATAAAAATACGCGATTCCTCACTCAGTTAACTTATATTTACATAACAGATCTCAAAAAATTTGTGTTTTTGAAGTACACATTTGAAATATTTTGACATTTTCTAACCTGAAAACTTTTGAGAATTTAGTGAAATCTTGGATAAAATAAGATTATATCACTCAGTTAATTTATATTTACCTAACAGATCACGAAATTTGTTGTTGTTTTTCAAGTACACATTTGAAATATTTTGACATTTTCTAATCTTAAAATTTTTGAGAATTTAGTAATCTCTTGGATAAATATAAGCTTATTATCACTCAGTTAACTTATATTTACCTAACAAATCACAAAATACTTTGTTGTATTTCAAGCACACATTTGAAATATTTTGACATTTTCTAACCTGAAACTTTTGAGAATTTAGTGATCTCTTTGATAGAATAAGCTTATTATCACTCAGTTAATTTATATTTACCTAACAGATCACAAAAGTTTTTATGTTTTTCAAGTACACATTTGAAATAATTTAACATTTTCTAACCTGATAAATTTGAGACTTTAGTTATCTCTTGGATAAATATAAGCTTATTATAACTCAGTTAACCTAACAGATCACAAAATTTTTTGTTGTTTTTCAAGTACACATTTGAGATATTTCACATTTTCTAACCTGATAACTTTTGAGAATTTAGTGATATGTTGGTTAAATATAAGCTTATTATCAATCAGTTAATTTATATTTACCTAACAGTTCACAAAATATTTTGTTGTTTTTCAAGTACACATTTGAGATATTTTGACATTTTCTAACCTGAAAACTTTGAGAATTTAGTGATCTCTTTGATAAATATAAGCTTTTTATCACTCAGTTAATTTATATTTACCGAACAGATCACCAAATTTTTTGTTGTTTTTCTAGTACACATTTGAAATATTTTGACATTTTCTAACCTGAAAACTTTTGAGAATTTAGTGATTTCTTGGATAAATATAAGCTTATTATCACTCAGTTAACTTATATTTTACCTAACTGATCACAAAATATTTTGTTGTTTTTCAAGTACACATTTGAAATATTTTGACATTTCCTAACCTGAAAACTTTTGAGAATCTAGTGATCTCTTGGATAAATATAAGCTTATTTTCACTCAGTTAATTTATATTTACCTAACAGATCACAAAATTTTTTGTTGTTTTTCAAGTACACATTTGAAATATTTTTACATTTTCTAACCTGAAAACTTTTGAGATTTTAGTGATTTCTTGGATAAATAACAGCTGATTATCACTCAGTTAACTTATATTTACCTAACAGATCACAAAATTTTTTGTGTTTTCTAAGTACACATTTGAAATATTTTGACATTTTCTAACCTGAAAACTTTGAGAATTTAGTGATCTCTTGGATAAATATAAGCTTATTATCACTCAGTTAACTTATATTTACCTAACAGATCACAAATTCTTTGTTGTTTCTCAATACACATTTGAAATGTTTTCACATTTTCTAACCTGAAAACTTTTAAGAATTTACTGAACTCTTGTATAAGAATAACATTTTATCACTCAGTTAATTTATGTTTACCTAACAGATTTCAAAATTTTTTGTTGTTTGAAGTACACATTTGAAATATTTTGAAATTTTCTAACCTGAAACTTTTGAGAATTTAGTGATCTCTTGGATCAAAATAAGCTTATTATCACTCAGTTAATTTATATTTACCTAACAGATCAC
The DNA here is from genome assembly GCF_006345805.1 of Octopus sinensis. NCBI lineage: Eukaryota > Metazoa > Mollusca > Cephalopoda > Octopoda > Octopodidae > Octopus > Octopus sinensis. The sequence continues at coordinate 17,017,830 of NC_043025.1, forward strand.
AAATTTTTTTGTTATTTTTCAAGTACACATTTGAAATATTTTGACATTTTCTAACCTTACAAAATTTTGAGAATTTAGTGATCTCTTGGTAAATACAACGCATATTCTCACTAAGTAACTTATATTTACATAACAGATCTCAAAAAAATTTTGTGTTTTGAAGTACACATTTGAAATATTTTGACATTTTCTAACCTGAAAACTTTTGAGAATTTAGTGAACTCTTGGATAAAAATAAGAATATTATCACTCAGATAACTTATATTTACCTAACAGATCACAAAATTTTTTATTGTTCTCAAGTACACATTTGAAATAATTTGACATTTTCTAATCTGAAACTTTTGAGAATTTTGAACTCTTGGATAAAATAAGTTCGTATCACTAAGTTAATTTATATTTACCCAAGAGTTTTCAAAATTTTTTGTTGTTTTTAAGTACACATTTGAAATATTTTGACATTTTCTAACCTGAAAACTTTTGAGAATTAGTGATTTCTTCGATAAATATAAGCTTATTATCACTCAGTTAACTTATATTTACCTAACAGATCACAAAATATTTTGTTGTTTTTCAGTACACATTTGAAATATTTTGAACTTTCCTAACCTGAAAACTTTCGAGAATCTTGTGATCTCTTGGATAATATAAGCTTATTATCACTCAGTTAATTTATATTTACCTAACAGATTACAAAATTTTTTTTTATTTTCAAGTACACATTTGAAATATTTTGACATTTTCTAACCTGAAAACTTTTGAGAATTTAATGATCTCTTGGATAAATATAAGCTTATTTTCACTCAGTTAATCGATATGTTTACCTAACAGATCACAAAATTTTTTGTTGCTTTTCAAGTACACATTTGACATATTTTGACATATTCTAACCTGAAAACTTTTGAGAATTTAGTGATCTTTTGGATAAAAATACGCATATTATCACTCAGATAAATTATATTTACCTAACAGATCACAAAATTCTTTGTTGTTTCTCAAATACACATTTGAAATATTTTCACATTTTCTAACCTGAAAACTTTTGAGAATTTTTGAACTCTTGGATAAAATAAGTTCATTATCACTAGTTAATTTATATTTACCCAAGAGATTTCAAAATTTTTTGTTGATTTTCAAGTACACATTTGAAGTATTTTGACATTTTCTAACCTGAAAACTTTTGAGAATTTAGTGATCTCTTGGATAAATATAGCTTATTATCACTCAGTAACTTATATTTCACCTAACAGATCACAAAATATTTTGTTGATGCTCAAGTACACATTTGAAATATTTTGACATTTTCTATCTGAAAACTTTTGAGAATTAGTGATGACTTAGATAATTATACGCATATTATCACACAGTTAACATATATTTACCTAAAGATCACTGATTTTTTTTGTTTTTTCAAGTACACATATGAAATATTTTGACATTTCTAACCTGAAAACTTTTGAGAATTTAGTGAACTCTTGGATAAAATAAGTTCATTATCACTAGGTTAATTTATATTACCCAAGAGATTTCAAAATTTTTTGTTGTTTTTCAAGTACACATTTGAAATATTTTGACATTTTCTAACCTGACAAACTTTTGAGAATTTAGTGATTTCTTGGATAAATATAAGCTTATTATCACTCAGTTAACTTATATTTACCTAACAGATCACAAAATATTTTGTTGTTTTTTCAAGTACACATTGAAATATTTTGACATTATCTAACCTGAAAATTTCAGAATTTAGTGATGACTTAGATAAAATAAGCTTATTATCACTCAGTTAATTTATATTTCCTAACAGATCACATTTTTTTTTTATTTTTCAAGTACACATTTGAAATATTTTGACATTTTCTAACCTGAAAACTTTTGAGAATTTAGTGATCTCTTGGATAAATATAAGCTTATTTTCACTCAGTTAATCGATATATTTACCTAACAGACCACAAAATTTTTTGTTGCTTTTCAAGTACACATTTGAAATATTTTGACATTTTCTAACCTGAAAACGTTTGAGAATTTAGTGATTTCTTCGATAAATATAAGTTTATTATCACTCAGTTAAATTATATTTTACCTAACAGATCACAAAATATTTTGTTGTTTTTCAAGTACACATTTGAAATATGTTGACATTTTCTAAACTGAAAACTTTTGAGAATTTAGTGTTGTCTTGGATAATTATACGCATATTATCACTCAGTTAACATATATTTACCTAAAAAATCGCGTGTTTTTTTGTTATTTTTAAAGTACACATTTGAAATATTTTGACATTTTCTAATCTTAAAATTTTTGAGAATTTAGTAATCTCTTGGATAAATATAAGCTTATTTTCACTCAGTTCTTATATTTACCTAACAATCACAAAATACTTTGTTGTATTTCAAGTACACACATTTGAAATATTTTGACATTTTTTAACCTGAAAACTTTTGAGAATTTAGTGATCTCTTGGATAAAATAAGCTTATTATCACTCAGTTAATTTATATTTACCTAACAGATCACAAAAGTTTTTATGTTTTTCAAGTACACATTTGAAATAATTTAACATTTCTAACCTGATAAATTTGAGACTTTAGTTATCTCTTGGATAAAATAAGCTATTATAACTCAGTTTAACCTAACAGATCACAAAATTTTTTGTTGTTTTTCAAGTACACATTAGATATTTCACATTTTCTAACCTGATAACTTTTGAGATTTAGTGATCTTTGGTTAAATATAAGCTTATTATCAATCAGTTAATTTATATTTACCTAACAGTTCACAAAATATTTTGTTGTTTTTCAAGTACACATTTGAGATATTTTGACATTTTCTAACCTGAAAACTTTGAGAATTTAGTGATCTCTTTGATAATATAAGCTTTTTATCACTCAGTTAATTTATATTTACCGAACAGATCACCAAATTTTTTGTTGTTTTTTCTAGTACACATTTGAAATATTTTGACATTTCTAACCTGAAAACTTTGAGAATTTAGTGATTTCTTGGATAAATATAAGCTTATTATCACTCAGTTATTATATTTTACCTAACGATCACAAAATATTTTGTTGTTTTTCAAGTACACATTTGAAATATTTTGACATTTCCTAACCTGAAAACTTTTGAGAATTAGTGATCTCTTAGATAAATAAGCTTATTTTCACTCAGTTAATTTATATTTACCTAACAGATCACAAAATTTTTTGTTGTTTTTCAAGTACACATTTGAAATATTTTGACATTTTCTAACCTGAAAACTTTTGAGCTTTAGTGATTTCTTGGATAAATAGCTGATTATCACTCAGTTAACTTATATTTACCTAACAGATCACAAAATTTTTTGTTGCTTTTCTAAGTACACATTTGAAATATTTTGACATTTTCTAACCGAAAACTTTTGAGAATTTAGTGATCTCTTGGATAAATATAAGCTTATTATCACTCAGTTAACTTATATTTACCTAACAGATCACAAATTTCTTTGTTGTTTCTCAATACACATTTGAAATGTTTTCACATTTTCTAACCTGAAAACTTTTAAGAATTTAGTGAACTCTGGATAAGAATAACATTTTTATCACTCAGTTAATTTATTTACCTAACAGATTTCAAAATTTTTTGTTGTTTTGAAGTACCATTTGAAATATTTGAAATTTTCTAACCTGAAAACTTTTGAGAATTTAGTGATCTCTTGGATCAAAATAAGCTTATTATCACTCATTAATTTATATTTACCTAACAGATCACAAAATTTTTTGTTATTTTTCAAGTACACATTTGAAATATTTTGACATTTTCTAACCTTACAAATTTTGAGAATTTAGTGATCTCTTGGGTAAATACACGCATATTCTCACTAAGATAACTTATATTTACATAACAGATCTCAAAAAATTTTGTTGTTTTGAAGTACACATTTGAAATATTTTGACATTTTCTAACCTGAAAACTTTTGAGAATTTAGTGAACTCTTGGATAAAAATAAGAATATTATCACTCAGATAACTTATATTTAACTAACAGATCACAAAATTTTTTATTGTTTCTCAAGTACACATTTGAAATAATTTGACATTTTCTAATCTGAAACCTTTTGAGAATTTAGTGAACTCTTGGATAAAAATAAGTTCGTTATCACTAAGTTAATTTATATTTACCCAAGAGTTTTCAAAATTTTTTGTTGTTTTTCAAGTACACATTTGAAATATTTTGACATTTTCTAACCTGAAAACGTTTGAGAATTTAGTGATTTCTTCGATAAATATAAGCTTATTATCACTCAGTTAACTTATATTTTACCTAACAGATCACAAAATATTTTGTTGTTTTTCAAGTACACATTTGAAATATTTTGAACTTTCCTAACCTGAAAACTTTCGAGAATCTTGTGATCTCTTGGATAAATATAAGCTTATTATCACTCAGTTAATTTATATTTACCTAACAGATTACAAAATTTTTTTTACTTTTCAAGTACACATTTGAAATATTTTGACATTTTCTAACCTGAAAACTTTTGAGAATTTAATGATCTCTTGGATAAATATAAGCTTATTTTCACTCAGTTAATCGATATATTTACCTAACAGATCACAAAATTTTTTGTTGCTTTTCAAGTACACATTTGACATATTTTGACATATTCTAACCTGAAAACTTTTGAGAATTTAGTGATCTTTTGGATAAAAATACGCATATTATCACTCAGATAACTTATATTTAACTAACAGATCACAAAATTTTTCACTAAATTCTCAAAAGTTTTCAGGTTAGAAAATGTCAAAATATTTCATATGTGTACTTGAAAAACAACAAAAAATCAAGTGATCTTTTAGGTAAATATATGTTAACTGTGTGATAATATGCGTATAATTATCTAAGTCATCACTAAATTCTCAAAAGTTTTCAGAATAGAAAATGTCAAAATATTTCAAATGTGTACTTGAGCATCAACAAAATATTTTGTGATCTGTTAGGTGAAATATAAGTTAACTGAGTGATAATAAGCTTATATTTATCCAAGAGATCACTAAATTCTCAAAAGTTTTCAGGTTAGAAAATGTCAACATACTTCAAATGTGTACTTGAAAATCAACAAAAAATTTAGTGATCTGTTAGGTAAATATAAATTAACTGAGTGATAATAAGCATACATTTATCCAGGAGATCACTAAATTCTCAAAAGTTTTCAGGTTAGAAAATGTCAAAATTTTTCAGATGTGTACTTGAAAAACAACAAAAAATTTTGAAATCTCTTGGGTAAATATAAATTAACTTAGTGATAATGAACTTATTTTTATCCAAGAGTTCACAAAATTCTCAAAAGTTTTCAGAATAGAAAATGTCAAATTATTTCAAATGTGTACTTGAGAAACAATAAAAAATTTTGTGATCTGTTAGTTAAATATAACTTATCTGAGTGATAATATTCTTATTTTTATCCAAGAGTTCACTAAATTCTCAAACGTTTTCAGGTTAGAAAATGTCAAAATATTTCAAATGTGTACTTCAAAAGCTTATTATCACTAAGTTAATTTATATTTACCCAACAGATTTCAAAATTTTTTGTTGTTTTTCAAGTACACATTTGAAATATTTTGACATTTGTTAACCTGAAAACTTTTGAGAATTTAGTGATCTCTTGGATAAATATAAGCTTATTATCACTAAGTTAATTTATATTTACCTAACAGATCACAAAATTTTTTGTTGTTTTTCAAGTACACATTTGAAATATTTTGACATTTTCTAATCTGAAAACTTTTGAGAATTTAGTGATGTCTTAGATAATTATATGCATATTATCACTCAGTTATCATATATTTACCTAAAAGATCACTTGATTTTTTGTTGTTTTTCAAGTACACATTTGAAATATTTTGACATTTTCTAACCTGAAAACTTTTCAGAATTTAGTGATCTCTTGGATAAATACACGCATATTCTGACTCAGATAACTTATATTTACCTAACAGATCACAAAATATTTTGTTGTTTCTCAAGTACACATTTGAAATATTTTGACATTTTCTAACCTGAAAACTTTTCAGAATTTAGTGAACTCTTGGATAAAAATAAGATTATCTTCAATCAGTTAATTTATATTTACCTCACAGATTTCAAAATTTTTTGTTGTTTTTCATGTACACATTTGAAATATTTTGACATTTTCTAACCTGAAAACTTTTGAGAATTTTCTGAACACTTTGATAAATATAAGCCTATTATCACTCAGTTAATATATTTTTACCGAAGAGATCACAAATTTTTTTGTTGTTTTTCTAGTACACATTTGACATATTTTGACATATTCTAACCTGGAAACTTTTGAGAATTTAGTGATCTCTTTGATAAATATACGTATATTATCACTCATATAGCTTATATTTACCTAACAGATCACAAAATTCTTTGTTGTTTCTCAAATACACATTTGAAATATTTTCACATTTTCTAACCTGAAAATTTTTTAGAATTTACTGAACTCTGGGATAAAAATAACATTTTTATCACTCAGTTAATTTATATTTACCTAACAGATTTCAAAATTTTTTGTTGTTTTTGAAGTACACATTTGAAATATTTTGACATTTTCTAACCTGAAAACTTTTGAGAATTTAGTGATCTCTTGGATCAAAATAAGCTTATTTTCACTCAGTTAATTTATATTTACCTAACAGATCACAAAATTTTTTGTTGTTTTTCAAGTACACATTTCAAATATTTTGACATTTTCTAACCTTACAACTTTTGAGAATTTAGTGATCTCTTGGATAAATATACGCATATTCTCACTAAGATAACTTATATTTACATAACAGATCTCAAAAAATTTTGTTGTTTTGAAGTACACATTTGAAATATTTTGACATTTTCTAACCTGAAAACTTTTGAGAATTTAGTGAATTCTTGGATAAAAATAAGATTATTATCACTCAGTTAATTTATATTTACCTAACAGATTTCAAAATTTTTTATTGTTTCTCAAGTAAACATTTGAAATATTTTGATATTTTCTAACCTGACAACTTTTGAGAATTTAGTGATCTCTTGGATAAATATACGCATATTATCACTCAGATAACTTATATTTAACTAACAGATCACAAAATTTTTTATTGTTTCTCAAGTAAACATTTGAAATATTTTACATAACAGATCACAAAATATTTTGTTGTTTTTCAAGTACACATTTGAAATATTTTGACATTTTCTAACCTCAAAACTTTTGAGAATTTAATGATCTCTTTGATAAATATAAGCTTATTATCACTCAGTTATTTATATTTACCGAAGATCACAAAATTTGTGTTGTTTTTCTAGTACACATTTGACATATTTTGACATATTCTAACTGAAAACTTTTGAGAATTTAGTGATCTCTTGGATAAAAATTACATTTTTATCACTCAGTTAATTTATATTTACCTAGCAGATTTCAAAATTTTTTGTTGTTTTTGAAGTACACATTTGAAATATTTTGTCATTTTCTAACCTGAAAACTTTTGAGAATTTAGTGAACACTTGGATAAAAATAAGTTCATTATCACTAAGTTAATTATATTTACCCAAGAGATTTCAAAATTTTTTGTTGTTTTTCAAGTACACATTTGAAAAATTTTGACATTTTCTAACCTGAAAACTTTTCAGAATTTAGTGATCTCCTGGATAAATGTATGCTTATTATCACTCAGTTAATTTATTTACCTAACAGATCACTAAATTTTTGTTGATTTTCAAGTACATATTTGAAATATGTTGACATTTTCTAACCTGAAAACTTTTGAGAATTTAGTGATCTCTTGGATAATATAAGCTTATAATCACTCAGTTAACTTATATTTACCTAACAGATCACAAAATATTTTGTTGATTCTCAAGTAAACATTTGAAATATTTTGACATTTTCTATTCTGAAAACTTTTGAGAATTTAGTGATGTCTTAGATAATTATACGCATATTATCACACAGTTAACATATATTTACCTAAAAGCTCACTTGACTTTTTGTTGTTTTTCAAGTACACATATGAAATATTTTGACATTTTCTAACCTGACAAATTTTGAGAATTTAGTGATCTGTTGGATAAATACACGCATATACTCAATCGGTTAATTTATATTTACCTAACAGATCACAAAATTTTTTGTTGTTTTTCAAGTACATATTTGAAATATTTTGACATTTTCTAACCTGAAAACTTTTGAGAATTTAGTGATCTCTTGGATAAATATAAGCTTATTTTCACTCAGTTAATCGATATATTTACCTAACAGATCACAAAATTTTTTGTCGCTTTTCAAGTACACATTTGAAATATTTTGACATTTTCTAACCTGAAAACTTTTGAGAATTTAGTGATCTCTTGGATAAATATACGCATATTATCACTCAGGAAACTTATATTTACCTAACAGATCACAAAATTCTTTGTTGTTTCTCAAATAAACATTTGAAATGTTTTCACATTTTCTAACCTGAAAACTTTTGAGAATTTTCTGAACACTTGCATAAAAATAACATTTTTATCACTCAGTTAATTTATATTTACCGAACAGATTTCGAAATGTTTTATTGTTTTTCAAGTACACATTTGAAATATTTTGACATTTTCTAACCTGAAAATTTTGAGAATTTAGTGATCTCTTGGATCAAAATAAGCTTATTATCACTCAGTTAATATATATTTACCTTACAGATCACAAAATTTTTTGTTCTTTTTCAAGTGCACATTTGAAATATTTTGACATTTTCTACCCTGACAACTTTTGAGAATTTAGTGATCTCTTGGATAAATACACGCACATTCTCACTCAGATAACTTATATTTACATAACAGATCTCAAAAAATTTTGTTGTTTTTACAGTACACATTTGAAATATTTTGACATTTTCTAACCTGAAAACTTTTGAGAATTTAGTGAACTCTTGGATAAAAATAAGTTCATTATCACTAAGTTAATTTATATTTACCCAAGAGATTTCAAAATTTTTTCTTGTTTTTCAAGTACACATTTGAAATATTTTGACATTTTCTAACCTGAAAACTTTTCAGAATTTAGTGAACTCTTGGATAAATGTATGCTTATTATCACTCAGTTAATTAATATTTCACCTCACAAATCACAAAATATTTTGTTGATTCTCAAGTACACATTTGAAATATTTTGACATTTTCTAATCTGAAAACTTTTGAGAATTTAGTGATGTCTTAGATAAATATAAGCTTATTATCTCTCAGTTAATTTATATTTACCTAACAGATCACAAAATAATTTGTTGTTTTTCACGTACACATTTGAAATATTTTTACATTTTCTAACCGGAAAACTTTTGAGAATTTAGTGATCTCTTGGATAAATAGAAGCTTATTATCTCTCAGTTAATTTATATTTACCTAACAGATCACAAAATAATTTGTTGTTTTTCAAGTACACATTTGAAATATTTTTACATTTTCTAACCGGAAAACTTTTGAGAATTTAGTGATCTCTTGGATAAATATAAGCTTATTATCACTCAGTTAATTTATAATTACCGAACAGATCACAAAATTTTTGTTGTTTTTCAAATACACATTTGAAATATTTTGACATTTTCTAACCTGAAAACTTTTGAGAATTTAGTTATCACTTGGATAAAAAAAAACTTATTATCACTCAGTTAATTTATAGTTACCTAACTGATCAAAAAATATTTTGTTGTTTTTCAAGTACACATTTGAAATATTTTCACATTTTCTAACCTGAAAACTTTTGAGAATTTAGTGATCTCTTGCAAAAAAATAAGATTATTATCACTCAGTTAATTTATATTTACCCAACAGATTTCAAAACTTTTTATTGTTTTTCAAGTACAGATTTGAAATATTTTGACATTTTCTAACCTGAAAACTTTTGAGAATTTAGTGATCTCTTGGATAAATATAAGCTTATTATCACTCAGTTAATATATATTTACCGAACAGATCACAAAATTTTTTTTTGTTTTTCAAGAAAACATTTCAAACATTTTGACGTTTTCTAACCTGAAAACCTTTGAGACTTTCGTGATCTCTTAGATTTATATAAGCTTATTATAACTCAGTTTACTCAGTTAAACTAACAGAGCACTTAATTTTTTGTTGTTTTTCAAGTACACATTTGAAATAATTTGACATTTTCTTACCTGAAAACTTTTGAGAATTCAGTGATCTCTTGGATAAATATAAGCTTATTACCACTTAGTTAATTTATACTTACGAAAATATCACGAAATTTTTTGTTTTTTTTCCAGCACACATTTCAAATATTTTGACATTTTCTAATCTTAAAACTTTTGAGAATTTAGTGATGTCTAGGATAATTATACGCATATTATCACTCAGTTAACATATATTTACCTAAAAGATTACTTGATTTTTTGTTGTTTTTCAAGTACACATTTGAAATATTTTGACATTTTCTAACCTGAAAACTTTTGAGATTTTAGTGATCTCTTGGATAAATATAAGCTTATTATAACTCACTTAACTCAGTTAACCTAACAGATCACTTAATTTTTTATGGTTTTTTCAAGTACACATTTCAAATATTTTCTAACCTGAAAACTTTTGAGAATTTAGTGATCTCTTGGATAAACATAAGTTTATTATCACTCAATTTATATTCACCAAACAGATCACAAATTTTTTTTGTTTTTCAAGTAGACATTTGAAATAATTTGACATTTTCTAACCTGAAAACTTTTGAGAATTTAGTGATCTCTTGGATAAATATAAGCTTATTACCACTCAGTTAATTTATATTTACCGAACAGATCACAAAATTTTTGTTGTTTTCCAAGTGCACATTTGAAATATTTTGACATCTTCTAACCTGAAAACTTTTGAGAATTTTGTGATCTCTTGGATAAATATAAGCTTATTATCACTCAGTTAACTTATATTTACCTAAGAGATCACAAAATATTTTGTTGTTTTTCAAGTACACATTTGAAATATTTTGACATTTTCTAACCTGAAACCTTTTCAGAATTTTGTGATCTCTTGGATAAATATAAGCTTATTATCACTCAATTTATATTCATCGGACAGACCACAATTTTTTTTTGTTTTTCAAGTACACATTTGAAATATTTTGACATTTTCTAACCTGGAATCTTTTGAGAATTTAGTGATCTCTTGGATAAACATAAGCTTATTATAACTCAGTTAACTAAGTTAATCTAACAGATCACTTAATTTTTGTTGTTTTTCAAGTACAAATTTGAAATATTTTGACATTTTCTAACCTGAAAACTTTTGAGAATTTAGTGATCTCTTGGATAAATATAAGCTTATTATTGCTCAGTTAATTTATATTTACCTAACAGATCACAAATTTTTTTTTTCTTTTTCAAGTACACTTTTGAAATATTTTGACATCTTCTAACCTGAAAAGTTTTGAGAATTTAGTGATCTCTTGGATAAATATAAGCATATTTTCACTCAGTTAACTTATATTTACCTAACAGATCACAAAATATTTTGTTGTTTTTCAAGTACACATTTGAAATATTTTGACATTTTCTAACCTGAAAACTTTTGAGAATTTAGTGATCTCTTGGATAAATATAAGCTTATTTTCACTCAGTTAATTTATATTTACCTAACACAGCACATAATTTGTTGTTGTTTTTCAAGTACACATTTGAAATATTTTTTAACATTTTCTAACCTGAAAACTTTGAGAATTTAGTGATCTCTTGGATAAATTTAATCTTATTATAACTCAGTTAACTCAGTTAACCTAACAGATCACTTAATTTTTTGTTGTTTTTCAAGTACACATTTGAATTATTTTGACATTTTCTAACCTGAAGACTTTTGAGAATTTAGTGATCTCTTGGATAAATATAAGCTTATTATCACTCAGTCAATTTATATTTACCGAACAGATCACAAAATTTTTTTTGTTTTTCAAGTATACATTTGAAATATTTTGACATTTTCTAACCTGAAAACCATTGAGAATTTAGTGATCTCTTGGATAAATATACGCATATTATCACTCAGTTAACTTATATTTACCTAAAAGATCACTTAATTTTTTGTTGTTTTTCAAGTACACATTTGGAATATTTTCACAAGTTCTAACCTGAAAACTTTTGAAAATTTAGTGATCTCTTGGATAAATATAAGCTTATTATCACTTAGTTAATTTATATTTACCGAACAGATCACAAAATTTTTTTTTGTTGTTCTTCAAGTATACATTTGAAATATTTTCACATTTTCTAACCTGAAATCTTTTGAGAAATTAGTTTTCTCTTGGATAAATATAAGCTTATTATCACTCAGTTAATTTATATTTACCTAACAGATCACAAAATTTTTTTTATCTTTTTCAAGTACACATTTAAAATATTTTGACATTTTCTAACCTGAAAACATTTGAGAATTTAGTGATCTCTTGGATAAATATAAGCTTATTATCACTCAGTTAACTTATATTTACCTAACAGATCACAAAATATTTTGTTGTTTTTAAAGTACACATTTGAAATATTTTGATATTTTCTAATGTGAAAACTTTCGAGAATTTAGTGATCTCCTGGATAAATATATGCTTATTATCACTCAGTTAATTTATATTTACCTAACAGATCACAAAATTTTTTGTTGTTTTTCAAGTACACATTTGAAATATTTTGACATTTTCTAACCTGAAAACTTTTGAGAAATTTGTTTTCTCTTGGATAAATATAAGCTTATTATCACTCAGTTAATTCATATTTTCCGAACAGATCTCAAATTTTTTGTCGTTTTTCAAATACACATTTGAAATATTTTGTCATTTTCTAACCTGAAAACTTTTGAAATTTAGTGATCTCTTGGATAAATATAAGCTTATTATAACTCAGTTGACTCAGTTACCTAACAGATCACTTAATTTTTGTTGTTTTTGAAGTACACATTTGAAATATTTTGACATTTTCTAACCTGTAAACTTTTGAGAATTTAGTGATCTCTTGGATAAATATAAGCTTATTATTGCTCAGTTAATTTATATTGACCTAACAGATCACAAAATTTTTTTTTCTTTTTCAAGTACACATTTGAAATATTTTGACATTTTCTAACCTGAAAACTTTTGAGAATTTTGTGAACTCTTGGATAAATATAAGCTTATTATCACTCAGTTAACTTATTTACCTAACAGATCACAAAATATTTTGTTGTTTTTCAAGTACACATTTGAAATATTTTGACATTTTCTAACGTGAAAACTTTTGAGAATTTAGTGATCTCTTGATAAATATAAGCTTATTACCACTCAGTTAATTTATATTTACCTAACACAGCACAAAATTTGTTGTTGTTTTTCAAGTACACATTTGAAATATTTTGACATTTTCTAACCTGAAAACTTTTGAGAATTTAGTGATCTCTTGGATAAACATAAGTTTATTATCACTCATTTATATTCACCGAACAGATCACAAATTTTTTTGTTTTTCAAGTACACATTTGAAATATTTTGACATTTTCTAACCTGAAAACTTTTGAGACTTTAATGATCTCTTTGATAAATATAAGCCTATTATAACTCAATTAACTCAGTTAACCTAACAGATCACAAATTTTTTGTTATTTTTCAAGTACACATTTGAAATATTTTGACATTTTCTAACCTGAAAACGTTTGAGAATTTAATGATCTCTTGGATAATATAAGCTTATTATCACTCAGTTAATTTATATTTACCTAACAGATCACTTAATTTTTGTTGTTTTTCAAGTATACATTTGAAATATTTTCACATTTTCTCACCTGAAAACTTTTGAGAAATTAGTTTTCTCTTGGATAAATATAAGTTTATTATCACTCAGTTAATTTATATTTACCTTAGAGATCACAAAATTTTTTGTTGTTTTTCAAGTACACATTTGAAAGATTATGACATTTTCTAACCTGAAAACTTTTGAGAATTTAGTGATCTCTCGGATAAATATAAGCTTATTATCACTCAGTTAATTTATATTTACCTAACAGATCACAAAATATTTTGTTGTTTTTCAAGTACACATTTGAAATATTTTGACACTTTCTAACCTGAAAACTTTTGAGAATTTAGTGATCTCTTGGAGAAATAGAAGCTTATTATCACTCAGTTAATTTATATTTACCTAACAGATTACAAAATCTTTTGTTGTTTTTCAAGTACACTTTTGAAATATTTTGACATTTTCTAACCTGAAAACATTTGAGAATTTAGTGATCTCTTGGATAAATATAAGCTTATTATCATTCAGTTAATTTATATTTACCTAACAGATCACAAAATTTTTTGTTGTTTTTCAAGTACACATTTGAAATATTTTGACATTTTCTAACCTGAAAACATTTGAGAATTTAGTGATCCCTTGGATAAATATAAGCTTTTTATCACTCAGTTAATTTATATTTACCTAACAGATCACAAAATGTTTTATTGTTTTTCAAGTACACTATTTAAATATTTTGACATTTTCTAAACTGAAAGCTTTTGAGAATTTAGTGATCTCTTGGATAAATATAAGCTTTAATATTACTCTAAATGTTCTGAGAGGCGAAGGAAATTGTAATAGAATACTGGATACAAAAAATAGCAGTAATATTTTGGGGTAGATTTAATATTCCTCTGAAACTTCTGAAATGCCCAGGGAATTAAAATAGAAGACTAACATTAACTTTATCTTTCATTGTTGTGCGGTGGGAACAATAAAGTAGCAGTAAAATTCTGGGGTAGATATAATATTCCTCTAAACTTATGAGATGCCAAGGGAATTATAATAGAAAACTAACTTTAACTTTAACTTTCATTGTAATTGTAATAGAAGACTAACATTAACTTTAACTTTCATCAGCAGTAAAATTCTGGGATTGATTTAATATTCCTATAAAACTTCTGAGATGCCAAGGGAATTATAATAGAAGACTAACTCTAACTTTACCTTTCATTGTTGTGGGGTGGATACAATAAAGTAGCAAGTTAGCAGTAAAATTCTGGGGTAGATTTAATATTTCTCTAAAACTTCTGAGATGCCAAGGGAATTATAATAGAAAACTAACACTAATTTTAACTTTCATTTTTGTGGGGTGGATACAATAAGGTAGGAGTCAAATTCTGGGGTAGATTTAATATTCCTCGAAAACTTCTGAGATAACAAGGGAATTGTAATAGAATACTAACACCAATTTTAACTTTCATTTTTGTGGGGTGGATACAATAAAGTAGTAGTAAAATTCTGGGGTAGATTTAGTATTCCTCTAAACTTCTGAGATAACAAGGGAATTGTAATAGAAGACTAAAATAACTTTACCTTTCATTGTTGTGGTGTGGATACAATAAAGTAGCAGTAAAATTCTGGGGTAGATTTATTATTCCTCTAAAACTTCTGAGATGTCAAGGGAATTGTGAAAGAAGACTAAAGTATCTTTACCTTTCATTGTTGTGCGGTGGATACAATAAATTAGCAGTAAAATTCTGGGGTAGATTTAACATTCCTGTAAAACTTCTGAAATGCCAAGGGAATTAAAATAGAAGACTACCATTAAGTTTACCTTTCATTGTTGTGCTGTGGATACAATAAAGTAGTAGCAGTAAAATTCTGGGGTAGATTAATATTCCTCTAAAACGTCTGAGATGCCAAGGGAATTGTAATAGAATACTAACAGTAACTTTACCTTTCATTGTTGTGGGGTGGATACAATAAAGTAGCAGTAAAATTCTAGGGCAGATTTAATATTTCTCTAAAACCTCTGAGATGCCAAGGGAATTGTAATAGAATACTAACAGTAACTTTATCTTTCATTGTTGTGTGGTGGATACAAAAAATAGCAGTAAAATTTTGTGGTAGATTTAATATTCCTCTAAAACTTCTGAAATGCCCAGAGAATTAAAATAGAAGACTAACATTATCTTTATCTTTCATTGTTGTGCGGTGGAGACAATAAAGTAGCAGCAAAATTCTGGGATAGATATAATATTCTTCTAAACTTATGAGATGCCAAGGGATTTATAATAGAAATCTAACATTAACTTTAACTTTCATTGTAATTGTAATAGAAGTCTAACATTAACTTTAACTTTCTTTAGCAGTAAAATTCTCGTGTAGATTTAATATTCCTCTAAAACTTCTGAGATGCCAAGGGAATAGAAGACTAACAGTAACTTTATCTTTCATTGTTGTGGGGTGGATACAATAAATAGCAGTAAAATTCTGTAGTAGATTTAATATTCCTCTAAAACACCTGAGATGACAAGGGAATTATAATAGAAGTCTAACACTAACTTTACCTTTCATTGTTGTGGGGTGGATAGAATAATTTAGCAGTAAATCTTTCATTAGCAGTAAAAGACATTTGTAATAGTAGACTAACATTAACTTTAAATTTCATCAGCAGTAAAATGCTGGGGTTGATTTAATATTCCTTGAAAACATCTCAGATGCCAAGGTAATTATAATAGAAGACTAACAGTAACTTTAATTGTTGTGCGGTGGATACAATAAAGTAGAAGTAAAATTCTGGGGTAGATTTAATATTCCTGCAAAACTTCTGAAATGCCGAAGGAATTAAAATAGAAGACTACCATTAACTTTACCTTTCATTGTTCTGCGGTGGATACCATAAACTAGCAGTAAAATTCTGGGGTAGTTTTAATATTCCTCTAAAACTTCTGAGATGCCAGGGGAATTATGATAGAAGACTAACACTACTTTACCTTTCATTGTTGTGGGGTGGATAAAATAAAGTAGCAGTGAAATACTGGAGTAGATTTAATATTCCTCTAAAACTTCTGAGATGCCAAGGTAATTGTAATAGAAGACTAAGATTAACGTTAACTTTCATTGTAATTGTATTAGAAGATTAACATTAACTTTAACTTTCATTGTAATTGTATAATAAGACAAACATTAACTTTAACTTTCATTGGCAGTATAATTCTGGGGTAGATTTAATATTCCTCTAAAACTTCTGAGATGCCAAGGCAATTGTAATAGAAGACTAAGATTAACGTTAACTTTCATTGTAATTGTATTAGAAGTTTAACATTAACTTTAACTTTCA
This sequence comes from Octopus sinensis, assembly GCF_006345805.1. NCBI lineage: Eukaryota > Metazoa > Mollusca > Cephalopoda > Octopoda > Octopodidae > Octopus > Octopus sinensis. The sequence goes on from NC_043025.1 coordinate 17,034,902, forward strand.
TTGTAATTGTATAATAAGACAAACATTAACTTTAACTTTCATTGGCAGTAAAATTCTGGGGTAGATTTAATATTCCTCTAAAACTTGTGAGATGCCAAGGTAATTGTAATAGAAGACTAAGATTAATGTTAACTTTCATTGTAATTGTATTAGAAGATTAACATTAACTTTAACTTTCATTGTAATTGTATAATAAGACAAACATTAACTTTAACTTTCATTGGCAGTAAAATTCTGGGGTAGATTTAATATTCCTCTAAAACTTCTGAGATGCCAAGGCGATTGTAATAGAAGACTAAGATTAACGTTAACTTTCATTGTAATTGTATTAGAAGTTTAACATTAACTTTAACTTTCATTGTAATTGTATAATAAGACAAACATTAACTTTAACTTTCATTGGCAGTAAAATTCTGGGGTAGATTTAATATTCCTCTAAAACTTCTGAGATGCCAAGGGAATTGTATTAGGAGACTAAATTAACTTTACCTTTCATTGTTGTGGGGTGGATACAATAAAGTAGAAGTAAAATTCTGGGATATATTTAATATTCCTGTAAAACTTCTGAAATGCCAAGGGAATTATAATAGAAGACTAACACTAACTTTTCCTTTCATCGTTGTGGGGTGTATACTATAAAGTAGCAGAAAAATTCTGGGGTAGATTTAATATTCCTCTAAAACTCCTGAGATGACAAGGGTATTATAATAGAAGTCTAACACTAACTTTAACTTTCATTTAATATTCCTGTAAAACCTCTGAGATGCCTAAGGAATTATAAGAGAAGACGAAAACTAACTTTACCTTTCATTGTTGTGGGTGGATAAAATAAAGTTGCGGTGAAATACTGGGGTAGATTTAATATTTCTATAAAACATCTGAGATGCAAAGGGAATTATAATAGAAGACTAACACTAACTTTACCTTTCATTGTTGTGGGTGGAAAAAATAACGTTGCAGTAAAATACTAGGGTAGATTTAATATTCCTCTAAAACTTCTGAGATGCCTAGGGAATTATAAGGGAAGATTAACAGTAACTTTACTTTTCATTGTTGTGGGGTGGATACAATAAAGTTGCGGTGAAATACTGGGGTAGATTTAATATTTCTATAAAACATCTGAGATTCCAAGGCAATTATAATACAAGACTAACACTAACTTTACCTTTTATTGTTGTTCGGTGGATAAAATAAAGTAGCAGGTTAACGATTCAACAGTCTAATGATTCTACAGGCTAACGATTCTACAGGCGAACGATTCTACGGGCTAATAATTCTACAGGCGAACGATTCTACGGGCTAATGATTCTACAGGCTAATGATTCTATGGGCTAATGATTCTACGGGCTAATGATTCTACCGGCTAATGATTCTACGGGCGAATGGTTCTACAGGCTAATGATTCTTCGGGCCAATGATTCTACAAATTAACGATTGTAGAGGCTAATAATTCTACAGGCTAATGATTCTAGAGGCTAATGATTCTATGGACTAATGATTCTACGGGCTAATGATTCTAGAGGCTAATGATTCTACGGGCTAATGATTCTATGGGCTAATGATTCTACAAGCTAATGATACTACGGGCTAATAATTCTACAGGCTAATGATTCTACAGGTTAACGTTTCTACGGGCTAATGATTCTACATGCTAATGATTCTACAGGCTAACATTTCTACAGGCTAATGATTCTACGGGCTAATGAACCTACGGGCTAATGATTCTGCTGCTAAAGATTTTACGGGCTAATGATTCTACAGGCTAACGTTTCTACGGGCTAATGATACTACAGGCTAATGATTCTACAGGCTAACATTTCTACAGGCTAGTGATTCTACGGGCTAATGAATCTACGGGCTAATGATTCTGCTGCTAAAGATTTTACGGGCTAATGATTCTACAGGCTAACGTTTCTACGGGCTAATGATACTACAGGCTAATGATTCTACAGGCTAACGTTTCTACAGGCTAATAATTCAACGGGCTAATGATTCTACAGGCTAATGATTCTACGGGCTAATGATTCTACAAGCTACTAATTCTACGGGCTAATGATTCTACGGGCCAATGATACTACAGGCTAACGTTTCTACAGG
>NC_043025.1:17037098-17062404 GCF_006345805.1 Octopus sinensis
CAGGTTAGAAAATGTCAAAATATTTCAAATGTGTACTTGAAAAACAAAAAAAATTTTTGTGATCTGTTAGTAAATATAAGCTATATGAGAGATAATAAGCTTATATTTATCCAGAACAAGAGATCACTAAATTCTCAAAAGTTTTCGGTTAGAAAATTCAAAATATTTCAAATGTGTACTTGGAAAAAAAAAATTTTTTGTTCTGTTAGGTAAATATAAGCTCTATGAGTGATAATAAGTTATATTTATCAAGTGATTACTAAATTCTAAAAAGTTTTCAGGTTACAAAATGTAAAAATATTTCAAGAGTGTACTTGAAAAAGAAAAAAAAAATTTGTTATCTGTTAGATAAATATAAGCTATATGAGTGATAATAAGCTTATATTTATCCAAGAGATCACTAAATTCTCAAACGTTTTCAGGTTAGAAAAAGTCAAAATATTTCAAATGTGTACTTGAAAAACAAAAAAAATTTTGTGATCTGTTAGGTAAACTATAGCTTTAACTGAGTGATAATAAGCTTATCCAAGAGATCACTAAATTCTTAAAAGTTTTCAGGTTAGAAAATGTCAAAATGTTTCAAATGTGTACTTGAAAAGGAAAAAAAAATTTTGTGATCTGTTAGATAATTATAAGTTAACTGAGTGATAATAAGCTTATATTTATCCAAGAGATCACTAAATTCTTAAAAGTTTTCAGGTTAGAAAATGTCAAAATGTTTCAAATGTGTACTTGAAAAGGAAAAAAAAATTTTGTGATCTATTAGATAATTATAAGCTATATGAGTGATAATAAGCATATATTTATCCAAGAGATCACTAAATTCTTAAAAGTTTTCAGGTTAGAAAATGTCAAAATATTTCAAATGTGTACTTGAAAAACAAAAAAAAATTTTGTGATCTGTAAGGTAAATATATGCTATATGAGTGATAATATCTTATATTTATCCAACAGATCACTAAATTCTCAAAAGTCTTCAGTTTAGAAAAATTGAAAATATTTCAAATGTGTACATGAAAAAAAAATTTTATGATCAGTTTAGGTAAATATAAGCTATATGAGGTGAATAGATCTTATATTATCAAGAGATCACTAAATTTTAAAAGTTTCAGTTTAAAATCTCAAATATTTTAAATGTGTACTTGAAAAACAAAAAAAAAATTGGATCTGTTAGTAAACATAAGCTATATGAGTGATAATAAGCTTATATTTATCCAAGAGATCACTATATTCTCAAAAGTTTTCAGGTTAGAAATGTCAAAATATTTCAAATGTGTACTTGAAAAACAAAAACAAAATTTTGTGTCTCTTAGGTAAATATAGCTATATGAGTGATAATAAGCTTATATTTGTCCAAGAGATCACTAAATTCTTAAAGTTTTCAGGTTAGAAAAGTGAAAATATTTCAAATGTGTTCTTGAAGAATAAAAAAAAATTTTGTGAACTGTTAGGTTAATATAAGCTATATGAGTGATAATAAGCTTATATTTATCAATGAGATCACTAAATTCTCAATAGTTTTCAGGTTGTAAATATAATCTATATGAGTGATAATAAGCTTATATTTATCCAAGAGATCACTAAATTCTCAAAAGTTTTCAGGTTAGAAAATATCAAAATATTTCAAATGTGTACTTGAAACCAAAAAAAAATTTTGTTATCTATTAGATAAATATAAGTTAACTGAGTGATAATAAGCTTATATTTACCCATAGAGATCACTAAATCTCAAAAGTTTTCAGGTTAGAAAATTCAAAATATTTCAAATGTGTACTTGAAAAACAAAAAAAAATTTTGAGATCTGTTAGGTAAATATAAGCTATGTGAGTGATAATAAGCTTATATTTATCCAAGAGAGCACTAAATTCTGAAAAGTTGTCAGGTTAGAAAATGTCAAAATATTTCAAATGTGTACTTGAAGAACAAAAAAAAATTTGTGATCTGTTAGGTAACTATAAGCTATATGAGTGATAATAAGCTCATCCAAGAGATCACTAAATTCTCAAAAGATTTCAGGTTAGAAAATTTCAAAATATTTCAAATGTGTACTTGAAAAACAAAAAAAAATTTTGTTGTCTGTTAGGTAAATATAAGCTATATGAGTGATAAAACCTTATATTTATCCAAGAGATCACTAAATTCTCAAAAGTTTTCAGGTTAGAAAATGTCAAATTATTTCAAATGTGTACTTGAAAAACAAAAAAAATTTTGTGATCTGTTAGATAAATATAAGTTAACTAAGTGATTATAAGCTTATGTTTATCCAACAGATGACTAAATTGTCAAAAGTTTTCAGGTTAGAAAATGTCAAAATATTTCAAATGTTTACTAGAAAAAAAAAATTTTTGTGATCCGTTAGGTAAATATAAGCTACGTGAGTGATAATAAACTGATATTTATCCAAGAGATCACTAAATTCTCAAAAGTTTTCAGGTTAGAAAATGTCAAAATATTTCAAATGTGTACTTGAAAAACAAAAGAATTTTATGATCTGTTAGATAAATATAAGTTCACTAATGATTTAAGCTTATTTATATTTTTCCAAAGATCACTAAATTCTCAAAAGTTTTCAGGTTAGAAAAAGTCAACATATTCAAATGTGTACTTGAAAACAAAAAAATTTTGTGATCTGTTAGGTAAATATAAGCTATATGAGTGACAATAAGCTTATATTTATCCAAGAGATCCCTTAATTCTCAAATATTTTTAGGTTAGAAAATGTCAAATATTTCAAATGTGTACTTGAAAAAGAAAAAAAAATTTTTATTGTCTCTTCGGTAAATATAAGCTATATGAGAGATAATAAGCTTATATTTGTCAAAGAGATCACTAAATTCTCAATAGTTTTCAGGTTAGAAAATGACAAAATATTTCAAATGTGTACTTGAAAAACAAAAATAAATTTTGTGATCTGTTAGATAAATATAAGTTAACTGAGTGATAATATGCCTATATTTACCCAAGAGATCACTAAATTCTCAAAAGTTTTCAGGTTAGGAAATTGAAAATAATTCAAATGTGTACTTGAAAAACAGAAAAAAAAATTTGTGATCTGTTAGGTAAATATAAGCTATATGAGTGATAATAAGCTTATATTTATCCAAGAGATCACTAAATTCTCAAAAGTTTTCAGGTTAGAAAATGTCAAATTATTTCAAATGTGTACTTGAAAAACAAAAAAAAATTTTGTGTTCTGTTAGATGAATATAAGTTAACTGAGTGATAATAAGCTTATATTTACCCAAGAGATCACTAAATTCTCAAAAGTTTTCAGGTTAGAAAATGTCAAAATATTTCAAATGTGTACTTGAAAAACAAAAAACAATTTCTTTGTCTCTTAGGTAAATATAAGCTATATGAGTGATAATAAGCTTATATTTATCCAAGAGATAACTAAATTCTCAAAAGTTTTCAGGTTAAAAATTGTGAAAATATTTCAAATGTGTACTCGAAAAACAAAAAAAAATTTTGTGATCTGTTAGGTAAATATAAGCTATATGAGTGATAATAAGCTTATATTTATCCAAGAGATCACTTAATTCTCAAAATTTTGAGGTTAGAAAGTGTCAAAATATTTCAAATGTGTACTTGAAACACAAAAAAAAATTTTGTGATCTGTTGGGTAAATATAATCTATATGAGTGATAATAAGCTTATATTTATCCAAGAGATAACTAAATTCTCAAAAGTTTTCAGGTTAGAAACTGTCAAAATATTTCAAATGTGTACTTGAAAAACATAAAAAAATTTTGTGATCTGTTAGATAAATATGATTTAACTGAGTGATAATAAGAGAGATGACTAAATTCCCAAAGTTTTCAGGTTAGAAAATGTCAAATATTTCAAAGTGTACTTGAAAACAAAAAAAAAAATTCTGTGATCTGTCAGGTAAATATAAGCTATATGAGTGATAATAAGCTATATTTATCCAAGATATCACAAATTCTCAAAAGTTTTCAGGTTAGATAATGTCAAATATTTCAAATGTGTACTTGAAGATAAAAAAAATTTTGTGATCTGTTAGGTAACTATAAGCAATATCAGTGATAATAAGCTTATATTTTTCAAAGAGATCACTAAATTCTCAAACGTTTTCAGGTTAGAAAATGTCAAAATATTTCAAATGTGTACTTGAGGAACAAAAAAAATTTTGTCGACTGTTAAGTGAATATAAGCTATATGAGTGATAATAAGTTTATATTTATCCAAGAGATCACTAAATTCTCAAACGTTTTCAGGTTAGAAAATGTCAAAATATTTCAAATGTGTACTTGAAAAACAAAAAAAAATTTTGTGATCTGTTAGATAAATATAAGTTAGCTGAGTGATAATAAGCTTATGTTTATCCAAGAGATCACTAAATTCTCAAATTTTTTCAGGTTAGAAAATGTCAAAATATTTCAAATGTGTACTTTAAAACAAAAAAAAAATTTGTGTCTCTTAGGTAAATAATGCTATATGAGCCATAATAAGCTTATATTTATCCAAGTGATCACTAAATTCTCAAAGGTTTTTAGGTTAGAAAATGTCAAAATATTTCAAATGTGTACTTGAAAGACAAAAAAAAATTTTGTGATCTGTTAGGTAACTATAAGCTATATGAGTGATAATAAGTTTATATTTATCCAAGAGATCACTAAATTCTCAGAAGTTTTCAGGTTAGAAAATGTCAAAATATTTCAAATGTGTATTTGAAAAACAAAAAAAATTTTGATCTCTAGGTTAATATAAGCTATATGAGTGATAATAAGCTTATATTTATCCAAGAAATCACTAAATTCTCAAAAGTTTTCAGGTTAGAAATGTCAAAATATTTCAAATGTGTACTTGAAAAACAAAAAAAATTTGGTGATCTTTTTGGTAAATATAGCTATATGAGTGATAATAAGCTTATATTTATCCAAGAGATCACTAAATTCTCAAAAGTTTTCAGGTTAGAAAATGTCAAAATATTTCAAATGTGTACTTGAAAAACAAAAAAAATTTTGTGATCTATTTGGGAAAACATTAGCTATATGAGTGATAATAAGCTTATATTTATCCAAGAGATCACTAAATTCTCAAAATTGTTTCAGGTTAGAAATTGTCAAAATATTTCAAATGTGTTCTTGAAAAACAAAAAAAATTGTTGTATCTGTTAGGAACTATAAGCTATACAGTGATAATAAGCTTTATTTACCCAATAGATCACTAAATTATCAAAGTTTTCAGGTAAGAAAATGTCAAAATAATTCAAATGTGTACTTGAAAAATAAAAAAAAATTTGCCTGTCTTTTAGGTAAACATAAGCTATATGAGTGATAATAAGCTAATATTTATCCAAGAGAACACTAAATTCTCAAAAGTTTTCAGGTTAGAATATGTCAAAATATTTCAAATGTGTACTTGAAAAATAAAAAAAAAATTTGTAATCTGTTAGATAAATATAAGTTAACTTAGTGATAAAAGGCTTATATTTATCCAAGAGTTCACTAAATTCTCAAAAGTTTTCAGGTTAGAAAATGTCAAAATGTTTCAAATGTGTACTTGAAAAATAAAAAAAAATATTGTGATCTGTTAGATAAATATAAGTTAACTGAGTGATAATAAGCTTACATTTACTAAAGAGATCACTAAATTCTCAAAACTTTTCAGGTTAGAAGATTTCAAAATATTTCAAATATGTACTTGAAAAACAAAAAAAAATTCTGTGTTCTGTAAGGTAAATATAAGCTATATGAGTGATAATAAGCTTATATTTATCCAAGAGATCACAAAATTCTCAAAAGTTTTCAGGTTAGAATATGTCAAAATTTTTCAAATGTGTACTTGAAAAACAAAAAAAAAATTTGTGATCTGTTAGGTAAATATAAGCTATATGAGTGATAATAAGCTTATATTTATCCAAGAGATCACTAAATTCTCAAAAGTTTTCAGGTTAGAAAAAGTCAAAATATTTCAAATGTGTACTTGAAAAACAAAAAAAAATGTTTGATCTGTTAGGGAAATATAAGCTATATAAGTGATAATAAGCTTATATTTATCAAAGAGATCACTAAATTCTCAATAGTTTTCAGGTTAGAAAATGACAAAATGTTTCAAATGTGTACTTGAAAAACAAAAAAATATTTCGTTGTCTCTTAAGAAAATATAAGCTATATGAGTGATAATAAGCTTTTATTTATCCAAGAGATCCCTATATTCTCAAAAGTTTTCAGGTTAGAAAATGTCAAAATATTTCAAATGTGTACTTGAAAAACAAAAAAAAAATTTATTGTCTCTTAGGTAAATATAAGCTATATGAGAGATAATAAGCTTATATTTATCCAAGAGATCACTAATTCTCAAAAGTTTTCGGATGTTAGAAAAAGTCAATTATTTCAAATGTTTACTTGAAAAACAAAAAAAATGTGTGATCTTTTAGGTAAATATAAGCTATATGAGTGATATAAGCTTATATTTATCAATGAGATCACTAAATTCTCAATAGTTTTCAGGTAAGAAAATGACAAAATGTTTCAAATGTGTACTTGAAAAACAAAAATTATTTCGTTGTCTCTTAAGAAAATATAAGCTATATGAGTGATAATAAGCTTATATTTATCCAAGAGATCACTAAATTCTAAAAAATTCAGGTTAGAAAATGTCAAAATATTTCAAATGTGTACTTGAAATACAAAAAAAAAATTTGTTGTCTGTTAGGTAAATATAAGCTATATGAATGATAATAAGCTTATATTTACCCTAGAGATCACTAAATTCTCAAAAGTTTTCAGGTTAGAAAATGTCAAAATAATTCAAAAGTGTACTTGAAAAACAAAAACAAATTTGGTTCTCTGTTGGTAAATATAAGCTATATGAGTGATAATAAGCTTATATTTATCCAAGAGATCACTAAATTCTCAAAAGTTTTCAGGTTAGAAAAAGTCAAAATATTTCAAATGTGTACTTGAAAAACAAAAAAAAATTTTTGATCTGTTAGGGAAATATAAATTAACTGAGTGATAATAAGCTTATATTTATCAAAGAGATCACTAAATTCTCAATAGTTTACAGGTTTGAAAATTACAAAATGTTTGAAATGTGTACTTGAAAAACAAAAAAATATTTCGTTGTCTCATAAGATAATATAAGCTATATGAGTCATAATAATAAGCTTATATTTATCCAAGAGATCCCTATATTCTCAAGAGTTTTCAGGTTAGAGAATGTCAAAATATTTCAAATGTGTACTTGAAAAACAAAAAAAAATTTGTTGTCTCTTAAGAAAATATAAGCTATATGAGTGATAATAAGCTTATATTTATCCAAGAGATCCCTATATTCTCAAAAGCTTTCAGGTTAGAAAATGTCAAAATATTTCAAATGTATACTTGAAAAACAAAAAAAAATGTTGTGATCTGTTAGGGAAATATAAGCTATATGAGTGATAATAAGCTTATATTTATCAATGAGATCACTAAATTCTCAATAGTTTTCAGGTTAGAAAATGACAAAATGTTTCAATGTGTACTGGAAAACAAAAAAAAATTTGTGATCTGTAAGGTAAATATAGCTATATGATGATAATAAGCTTATATTTATCCAAGAGATCCCTATATTCTCAAAGTTTTTGGTTAGAAAATGTCAAAATATTAAATTGTACTTGAAAACAAAAAAAAATTTTGTTGTCTCTTAGGTAAATATAAGCTATATGAGTGATAATAAGCTTATATTTATCCAAGAGATCACTAAATTCAAAATTTTCAGGTTAGAAAAGTCAAAATATTTCAAGTGTATACTTGAAAATAAAAAAAATGTTTTGATCTGTTAGGGAAATATAAGCTATATGAGTGATAATAAGCTTATATTTATCCAGAGATCACTAAATTCTCAAAGTTTTCAGGTTAGAAAATGTCAAAATGTTTCAAATGTGTACTTGAAAACAAAAAATATTTCGTTGTCTCTTAGGAAAATATAAGCTATATGAGTGATAATAAGCTTATATTTATCCAAGAGATCACTAAATCTCAAAATTTTCAGGTTAGAAAATGTCAAAATATTTCAAATGTGTACTTGAAAACAAAAACAAATTTTTATCTGTTAGGTAATATAAGCTCTATGAGTGATAATAAGCTTATATTTATCCAAGAGATCACTAAATTCTCAAAAGTTTTCAGGTTAGAAAATGTCAAAATATTTCAAATGTGTACTTGAAAAACAAAAAAAATTTGTGATCTGTTAGGGAAATATAAGCTATATGAGTGATAATAAGCATATATTTATCCAAGAGATCACTAATTCTCAAAGTTTTTCAGGTTAGAAATGTCAAATATTTCAAATGTGTACTTGAAAAAACAAAAAATTTGTGATCTGTTAGATATAATATCAGTTCACTGAGTGATAATAAGCTTATATTTATCCAAGATATCACAAAATTCTGAAAAGATTCAGGTTAGAAAATGTCAAAATATTTCAATGTGTACTTGAAAGACAAAAAAAAAAATTTCGTTGTCTCTTAGGAAAATATAAGCTATATGAGTTATAATAAGCTTATATTTTTCCAAGAGATCAATAAATTCTCAAAATGTTTCTGGTTACAAAATGTCAAAATATTTCAAATGTGTACTTCAAAAACAAAAAAATTTTGGTTGTCTGTTAAGTAAATATGAGCTATATGAGTGATAATAAGCTTATATTTATCCAAGAGATCACTAAATTCTCAAAAGTTTTCAGGTTAGAAAATGTCAAAATATTTCAAATATGAACTTAATAAACAAAAAAAAATTTTGTGATCTGTTAGATAAATATAAGTTAACTGAGTGATAATAAGCTTATATTTATCCAAGAGATCACTAAATTCTCAAAAGTTTTCAGGTTAGAAAATGTCAAAATATTTCAAATGTGTACTTGAAAGACAAAAAAAAATTTAGTTGTCTGTTAGGAAAATATAAGCTATATGAGTGATAATAAGCTTATATTTATCCAAGAGATCAATTAATTCTGAAAAGTTTTCAGATTAGAAAATGTCAAAATATTCCAAATGTGTACTTGAAAAACAAAAAAAAAGTTTTGATCTGTTAGGGAAATAAAGCTATATGATTGAAAATAAGCTTATATTTATCAAAGAGATCACTAAATTCTCAATAGTTTTCAGGTTAGAAAATGACAAAATGTTTCAAATGTGTACTTGAAAAACAAAAAAATATTTGGGCGTCTCTTAAGAAAATATAAGCTATATGAGTGCTAATAAGCTTATATTTATCCAAGAGATCCCTATATTCTCAAAAGTTGTCTGGTTAGAAAATGTCAAAATATTTCAAATGTGTACTTGAAAAACAAAAAAAAATTTTGTTGTCTCTTAGGTAAATATAAGCTATATGAGTGATAATAAGCTTATATTTATCCAAGAGATCACTAAATTCTCAAAAGTTTTCAGGTTAGAAAAAGTCAAAATATTTCAAGTGTATACTTGAAAAACAAAAAAAAATGTTGTGAACTGTTAGGTAAATATAAGCTATATGAGTGATAATAAGCTTATATTTATCAATGAGATCACTAAATTCTCAAAAGTTTTCAGGTTAGAAAATGACAAAATGTTTCAAATGTGTACTTGAAAAACAAAAAAATATTTCGTTGTCTCTTAAGAAAATATAAGCTATAAGAGATCACTAAATTCTAAAAAGTTTTCAGATGAGAAAATGTCAAAATATTTCAAGTGTGTAGTTGAAAAACAAAAAAAAATTTTGTTGTCTTTTAGGTTAATATAAGCTATATGAGTGATAATAAGCTTATATTTATCCAAGTGATCACTAAATTCTCAAAAGTTTTCAGGTTAGAAAATGTCAAAATATTTCATATGTGTACTTGAAAAACAAAAAAAAATTTTGTTGTCTGTTAGGTAAATATAAGCTATATGAGTGATAAGGAGCTTATATTTATCCAAGAGATCCCTATATTCTCAAATGTTTTCAGGTCAGAAAATGTCAAAATATTTCAAATGTGTACTTGAAAAACAAAAAAAAATTTTGTTGTCTCTTAGGTAAATATAAGCTATATGAGTGATAATAAGCTTATATTTATCCAATAGATCACTAAATTCTCAAAAGGTTTCAGGTTAGAAAAATTCAAAATATTTCAAATGTGTTCTTGAAAAACAAAAAAAAAATTTGTGATCTGTTAGGTAAATATAAGCTATATGAGTGATAATAAGCTTATATTTGTCAATGAGATCACTAAATTCTCAATAGTTTTCAGGTTAGAAAATGACAAAATGTTTGAAATGTGTACTTGAAAAACAAAAAAATATTTCGTTGTCTCTTAAGAAAATATAAGCTATATGAGTTTTAATAAGCTTATATTTATCCAAGAGATGACTAAATTCTCAAAAGTTTTCAGGTTAGAATATGTCAAAATGTTTCAAATATGTACTTGAAAAACAAAAAAAAAATTTGTTGTCTGTTAGGTAAATATAAGCTATATGTGTGATAATAAGCTTATATTTACCCAAGAGATCACTAAATTCTCAAAAGTTTTCAGGTTAGAAAATGTCAAAATAATTCAAAAGTGTACTTGAAAAAGAAAAAAAAATTTGGTTGTCTGTTAGGAAAAATATGCTATATGAGTGATAATAAGCTTATATTTATCCAAGAGATCACTAAATTCTCAAAAGTTTTCAGGTTAGAAAATGTCAAAATATTTCAAATGTGTACTTGAAAAAAAAAAAAAATTTTGTTAACTGTTACATAAATATAAGTTAACTGAGTGATAATAAGCTTATATTTACCCAAGAGTTCACTAAATTCTCAAAAGTTTTCAGGTTAGAAAATATCAATATATTTCAAATGTGTACTTGAAAAACAAAAAAAAATTTCTGTGATCTGTAAGGTAAATATAAGCTATATGAGTGAACAAAAGCTTATATTTATCCAAGAGATCACTAAATTCTCAAAAGTTTTCAGGTTAGAAATTTCAAAATATTTCAAATGTTACTTGAAAACAAAAAAAAAATTGTGATCTGTTAGGGAAATATAAGCAATATGAGCTTATATTTATCCAAGATCAAGAATCACTATTCTCAAAGTTTTCAGGTTAGAAAATGTCAAAATGTTTGAAATGTGTACTTGAAAAACAAAAAAAAATTTTGTGATCTGTTGGTAAATATAAGCTATATGAGTGATAATAAGCTTATATTTATCCAAGAGATCACTAATTCTCAAAAGTTTTCAGGTTAGAAAATGTCAAAATATTTCAAATGTGTACTTGAAAAACAAAAAAAAAATTTGTGATCTCTAGTAAATATATTAACTGAGTGATAATAAGCTTACATTTACCCAAGAGATCACTAACTGTCAAAATTTTTGAAATGTGTACTTGAAAAACAAAAAAAAAATTTTGTGATCTGTTAGATAAATATAAGTTAACTAAGTGATACTAAGCTTATATTTATCGAAGAGATGACTAAATTCTCAAAAGTTTTCAGGTTAGAAAATATCTAAATATTTCAAATGTGTACTTGAAACACAAAAAAAAATTTCTGTGATCTGTAAGGTAAATATAAGCTATATGAGTGATAATAAGCTTATATTTATCCAAGAGATCACTAAATTCTCAAAAGTTTTCAGGTTAGAAAATGTCAAAATATTTCAAATGTGCACTGGAAAAATAAAAAAAAAATTTGTGATCTCTTAGATAAATATAAGTTAACTGAGTGATAATAAGCTTATATTTATCCAAGAGATCACTAAATTCTCAAAAGTTTTCAGGTTAGAAAATGTCAAAATGTTTGAAATGTGTACTTGAAAATCAAAAAAAAATTTTGTGATCTGTTGGGTAAATATAAGCTATATGAGTGATAATAAGCTTATATTTATCCAAGAGATGACAAAATTCTCAAAAGTTTTCAGGTTAGAAAATGTCAAAATATTTCAAATGTGTACTTGAAAAACAAAAAAAACAATTTTGTGATCTGTAAGGTTAATATAGCTATGTGAGTGATAATAAGCTTATATTTACCCAAGAGATCACTAAACTGTAAAAATATTTCAAATGTGTTCTTGAAAAACAAAAAAAAAAATTCTGTGACCTGTAGGTAAATATAAGTTATATGAGTGATAATAAGCTTATATTATCCAAGAGAACACTAAATTCTCAAAAGTTTTCAGGTTAGAAAATGTCAAAATATTTCAATGGTTTACTTGAAAATAAAAAAAATTCTGTGATCTCTTAGATAAATATAAGTTATATGAGTGATAATGCTTATATTTATCGAAGAGATGACTAAATTCTCAAAAGTTTTCAGGTTAGAAAATGACAAAATATTTCAAATGTGTACTTGAAAAAAAAAAAATTTTGTGATCTGTTAGGTATATATAAGCGATATGAGTGATAATAAGCTTAAATTTATCGAAGAGATGACTAAATTCTCAAAAGTTTTCAGGTTAGAAAATGTCAAAATATTTCAAATGTGTACTTGAAAAAGAAAAAAAAAATTTGTTGTCTGTTAGGTAAATATAAGCTATGTGAGTGATAATAAGCTTATATTTTTCCAAGAGAACACTAAATTCTCAAAAGTTTTCAGGTTAGAAAATGTCAAAATATTTCAAATGTGTACTTGAAAAACAAAAAAAAATTTGTGATCTCTTAGATAAATATAAGTTAACTGAGTGATAATAAGCTTACATTTACCCAAGAGATCACTTAACTGTCAAAATATTTCAAATGTGTACTTGAAAAACAAAAAAAAATTTTGTGATCTGTTAGATAAATATAAGTTAACTAAGTGATACTAAGCTTATATTTATCGAAGAGATGACTAAATTCGCAAAAGTTTTCAGGTTAGAAAATATCTAAATATTTCAAATTTGTACTTGAAAAACAAAAAAAAATTTCTGTGATCTGTAAGGTAAATATAAGCTATATGAGTGATAATAAGCTTATATTTATCCAAGAGATCACTAAATTCTCAAAAGTTTTCAGGTTCGAAAATGTCAAAATACTTGAAAAATAAAAAAACAAAAATTCATGATCTGTTAGGTTAATATAAGTTAACTGAGTGATAATAAGCTTATATTTACCCAAGAGTTCACTAAATTCTCAAAAGTTTTCAGGTTAGAAAATATCAAAATATTTCAAATGTGTACTTGTAAAACAAAAAAAATTTTAGATCTGTTAGATAAATATAAGTTAACTGAGTGATAATAAGCTTACATTTACCCAAGAGATCACTAAAATGTCAAAATATTTCAAATGTTTACTTGAAATACAAAAAAAAATTTTGTGATCTGTTAGATAAATATAAGTTAACTAAGTGATAATAAGCTTATATTTATCGAAGAGATGACTAAATTCTCAAAAGTTTTCAGGTTAGAAAATGTCAAAATATTTCAAATGTGTACTTGAAAAACAAAAAAAAATTCTGTGATCTGTAAGGTAAATATAAGCTATATGAGTGATAATAAGCTTATATTTATCCAAGAGATCACTAAATTCTCAATAGTTTTCAGGTTAGAAAATGTCAAAATATTTGAAATGTGTACTTGAAAAACAAAAAAAAATTTTGTGATCTGTTAGGGAAATATAAGCAATATGAGTGATAATTAGCTTATATTTATCCAAGAGATCACTAAATTCTCAAAAGTTTTCAGGTTAGAAAATGTCAAAATGTTTGAAATGTGTACTTGAAAAACAAAAAAAAATTTTGTGATCTGTTGGGTAAATATAAGCTATATGAGTGATAATAAGCTTATATTTATCCAAGAGATCACTAAATTCTCAAAAGTTTTCAGGTTAGAAAATGTCAAAATATTTCAAATGTATACTTTAAAAACGAAAAAAATTTTATGATCTGTTAGATAAATATAAGTTAACTGAGTGATAATAAGCTTATATTTATCGAAGAGATGACAAAATTCTCAAAAGTTTTCAGGTTAGAAAATGTCAAAATATTTCAAATGTGTACTTGAAAAACAAAAAAAAAAATTCTGTGATCTGTAAGGTAAATATAAGCTATGTGAGTTATATTAAGCTCATATTTATCCAAGAGATCACTAAATTCTCAAAAGTTTTCAGGTTAGAAAATGACAACATATTTCAAATGTGTACTTGAAAAATAAAAAAAATTTTGTGATCTGTTAGATAAATATAAGTTAACTGAGTGATAATAAGCTTACATTTACCCAAGAGATCACTAAACTGTCAAAATATTTCAAATGTGTACTTGAAAAACAAAAAAAAAATTCTGTGATCTGTAAGATAAATATAAGTTAACTAAGAGATACTAAGCTTATATTTATCGAAGAGATGACTAAATTCTCAAAAGTTTTCAGGTTAGAAAATATCTAAATATTTCAAATGTGTACTTGAAAAACAAAGAAAAATGTCGGTGATCTGTAAGGTAAATATAAGCTATATGAGTGATAATAAGCTTATATTTATCCAAGAGATCACTAAATTCTCAAAAGTTTTCAGGTTAGAAAATGTCAAAATATTTCAAATGTGTTCTTGAAAGACAAAAAAAAATTTTGTGATTTGTTAGGTAACTATAAGCTATATGAGTGATAATAAGCCAATATGTATCCAAGAGATCACTAAATTCTCAAAAGTTTTCAGGTTAGAAAATGTCAAAATATTTCAAATGTGTACTTGAAGAACAAAAAAAATTTGTTGTCTGTTAGGTGAATATAAGCTATATGAGTGATAATAAGCTTATATTTATCCAAGAGATCACTAAATTCTCAAAAGTTTTCAGGTTAGAAAATGTCAAAATATTTCAAATGTGTACTTGAAAAACAAAAAAAAAATTCAAGATCTGTTAGATAAATATAAGTTAACTGAGTGATAATAAGCTTATATTTATCGAAGAGATGACTAAATTCTCAAAATTTTTCAGGTTAGAATATGTCAAAATATTTCAAATGTGTACTTGACAAACAAAAAAAAAATTCTGTGATCTGTAAGGTAAATATAAGTTATATGAGTGATAATAAGCTTATATTTATCCCAGAGACACTAAATTCTAAAAGTTTTCAGTTAGAAAATGTCAAAATATTTCAAATGTGTACTTGAAAAATAACAAAATTTGTGATCTCTTAGATAAATAAAGTAACTGAGTGATAAATGGCTTATATTTATCCAAGAGATCACTAAATCTCAAAAGTTTTCAGGTTATCAAATGACAAAATATTTCAAATGTGTACTTGAAAAAAAAAAAATTTTGTGATCTGTTAGGATATATAACCTATGTGATATAAGCTTATATTTATCGAGAAGATGACTAATTCTCAAAAGTTTTCAGGTTAGAAAATGTCAAAATATTTCAAATGTACTTGAAAAAGAAAAAAAAAATTGTTGTCTTTAGGTAAATATAAGCTATATAGGTGATAATAAGCTTATATTTATCCAAGAGATCACTAAATTCTCAAAAGTTTTCAGGTTCGAAAATGTCAAAATACATGAAAAATAAAAAAAACAAAAATTCATGATCTTTTAGTAATTATAAGTTACTGAGTGATAATAAGCTTATTTACCCAAGATTCACTAAATTCTCAAAATTTTAGGTTAGAAAATATCAAAATATCAAATGTGTACTTGAAAAAAACAAAAAAAAATTTTAGATCTGTTAAGATATAAATATAATTAACTAAGTGATAAAAGCATACTTTACCCAAAAGAATCACTAAAATGTCAAATATTTCAATTGTGTACTTGAATACAAAAAAAATTTTGTGATCTGTTAGAGAAATATAAGTGAACTAAGTGATAATAAGCTTATATTTATCGAAGAGATCACTAAATTCTCAAAAGTTTTCAGGTTAGAAAATGTCAAATTATTTCAAATGTGTACTTGAAAGACAAAAAAAAATTTTGTGATCTATAAGGTAACTATAAGCTATATGAGTGATAATAAGCTTATATTTATCCAAGAGATCACTAAATTCTCAAAAGTTTTCAGGTTAGAAAATGTCAAAATATTTCAAATGTGTACTTGAAGAAGAAAAAAAATTTTGTAGTCTGTTAGGTAAATATAAGCTATATGAGTGATAATAAGCTTATATTTATCCAAGAGATCACTAAATTCTAAAAAGTTTTCAGGTTACAAAATGTCAAAATATTTCAAATGTGTACTTGAAAAAGAAAAAAAAATTTTGTTGTCTGTTAGGTAAATATAAGCTCTATGAGTGATTATAAGCTTATATTTATCCAAGAGATCACGAAATTCTCAAAAGTTTTCAGGTTAGAAAATGTCAAAATATTTCAAATGTGTACTTGAAAAACTAAAAAAGAAATTCTGTGATCTGTAAGGTAAATATAAGCTATATGAGTGATAATAAGCTTATATTTATCCAAGAGAACACTAAATTCTCAAAAGTTTTCAGGTTAGAAAATGTCAAAATATTTCAAATGTGTACTTGAAAAATAAAAAAAAAATTTGTGATCTCTTAGATAAATATAAGTTAACTGAGTGATAAAAGGCTTATATTTATCCAAGAGATCACTAAATTCTCAAAAGATTTCAGGTTAGATAATGACAAAATATTTCAAATGAGTACTTGAAAAAAAAACAAATTTTGTGATCTGTTAGGTATATATAAGCTATATGAGTGATAATAAGCTTAAATTTATCGAAGAGATGACTAAATTCTCAAAAGTTTTCAGGTTAGAAAATGTCAAAATATTTCAAATGTGTACTTGAAAAATAAAAAAAAATTTTGTGATCTGTTAGATAAATATAAGTTAACTGAGTGCTAATAAGCTTACATTTACCCAAGAGATCACTAAAATGTCAAAATATATTAAATGTGTACTTGAAAAACAAAAAAAATTTTGTGACCTGTTAGATAAATAGAAGTTAACTAAGTGATAATAAGCATATATTTTTCGAAGAGATGACTAAATTCTGAAAAGTTTTCAGGTTAGAAAATGTCAAAATATTTCAAATGTGTACTTGAAAAACAAAAAAAAATTTCTGTGATCTGTAAGTTAAATATAAGCTATATGAGTGATGAAAAGCTTATATTTATCCAAGAGATCACTAAATTCTCAAAAGTTTTCAGGTTAGAAAATGTCAAAATATTTCAAATGTGTACTTGAAGAACAAAAAAAATTTTGTTGTCTGTTAGGTGAATATAAGCTAAATGAGTGATAATAAGCTTATATTTATACAACAGATCACTAAATTCTTAAAAGTTTTCAGGTTAGAAAATGTCAAAATATTTCAAATGTGTACTTGAAAAACAAAAAAAAATTTTGTTGTCTGTTAGGTAAATATAAGCTATATGAGTGATCATAAGCTTATATTTATACAAGAGATCACTAAATTCTCAAAAGTTTTCAGGTTAGAAAATGTCAAATTAATTCAAATGTGTACTTGAAAAACAAAAAAAAATTTATGATCTGTTAGATAAATATAAGTTAACTGAGTCATAATAAGCTTATATTTACCCAAGAGATCACTAAATTCTCAAAAGTTTTCAGGTTAGAAAATGTCAAAATATTTCAAATGTGTACTTGAAAAACAAAAAAAAATTTTGTGATCTGTTGGGTAAATATAAGCTATATGAGTGATAATAAGCTTATCCAAGAGATCACTAAATTCTTAAAAGTTCTCAGTTTAGAAAATTCAAAATATTTGAAATGTGTACTTGAAAAACAAAAAAAAATTTGTGATCTGTTAGGTAAATATAAGCAATATGAGTGATAATAAGCTTATATTATATCAAGAGATCCCTAAATTCTCAAAAGTTTTCAGGTTAGAAATGTCAAAATATTTCAAATGTATACTTGAAAAACAAAAAAAATTTGTTGTCTCTTAGGTAAATATAAGCTATATGGTGATAATAAGCTGATATTTATCCAAGAGATCACTAAATTCTCAAAATTTTTCAGGTTAGAAATGTCAAAATATTTCAATGTGTACTTGAAAAACAAAAAAAATTTTTGTGATCTGTTAATGTAAATATAAGCTATATGATTGATAATACGCTTATATTATCCAACGATCACTAAATTCTCAAAAGTTTTCAGGTTTAGAAAATTCAAAATATTTCAAATGTGCACTTGAAAAAAAACAAATTTTGTGATCCGTTAGGTAAATATAAGCTATATGAGTGATAATAAGCATATATATATCCAAGAGATCACTAAATTCTAAAAAGTTTTCAGGTTAGAAAATGTCAAAATATTTCAAATGTGTACTTGAAAAACAAAAAAAAATTTCGTTGTCTGTTAGGTAAATATAAGCTATATGAGTGATAATAAGCTTATCAAAGAGATCACTAAATTCTCAAAAGTTTTCAGTTTAGAAAATTCAAAATATTTCAAATGTGTACTTGAAAAACCAAATAAAATTTTGTGATCTGTTAGGTAAATATAATCTATATGAGTGATAATAAGCTTATATTTATCCAAGAGATCACTAAATTCTCAAAATATTTCAGGTTAGAAAATGTCAAAAATTTCAAATGTGTACTTGAAAACAAAAAAAATTTTGTGATCTATTAGGAAATATAAGCTATATAAGATAATAAACTTATATTTATCAAAGATCACTAAATTCTCAATAGTTTTTCAGGTTAGAAAATGTCAAATCATTTCAAATGTGTACTTGAAAAACAAAAAAAAATTTTGTGATCTGTTCGTAATATAAGTAACTGAGTGATAATAAGCTTATATTTATCCCAAGAGATCACTAAATTCTCAAAAGTTTTCAGGTTAGAAAATGTCAAAATATTTCAAATGTGAACTTGAAATACGAAAATAAATTTCGTTGACTCTTAGGAAAATATAAGCTATATTCGTGATAATAAGGTTATATTTATCCAAGAGATCACTAAATTCTCAAAAGTTTTCAGGTTAGAAAATGTCAAATTATTTCAAATGTGTAGTTGAAAAACAAAAAAAAATTTCTTGTCTCTCAAGTAAATATAAGCAATATGAGTGATAATAAGCTTATATTTATCCAAGAGATCACTAAATTCTCAAAAGCTTTCAGGTTAGAAAATGTCAAAATATTTCAAATGTGTACTTGAAAAACAAAAAAAAATTTTGTGATCTGTTGGATGAATATAAGTTAACTGAGTGATAATAAGCTTATATTTATCCAAGAGATGACTAAATTCTAAAACGTTTTCAGGTTAGAAAATATCAAATTATTTCAAATGTGTACTTGAAAAACAAAAAAAAAATTTTGTGATCTGTTAGGTAAAAATAAGCTATATGAGTAATAATAAGCTTATATTTATCCAAGAGATCACTAAATTCTGAAAAGTTTGCAGTTTAGAAAATTGAAAATAATTCGAATGTGTACTTCAAAATCAAAAAAAAATTTTGTGATCTGTTATGTAAATAATAGCTATATGAGTGATAATAAGCTTATATTTATCCAAGAGATCACTAAATTCTCAAAAGTTTTCAGGTTAGAAAATGTCAAAATATTTCAAATGAGTACTTGAAAAACAAAAATAAATTTCGTTATCTCTTAGGAAAATATAAGCTATATGAGTGATAATAACTCATATTTATCCAAGAGATCACTAAATTCTCAAAAGTTTTCAGGTTAGAAAATGTCAAAATATTTCAAATGTGTACTTGAAAAAGAAAAATAAGTTTTGTGATCTGTAAGGTAAATATAAGCTATATGAGTGATAAGAAGCTTCTATTTATAAAAGAGATCACTAAATTCTCAAAAGTTTTCAGTTTAGAAGATTCAAAATATTTCAAATGTGTACTTGAAAAAAAAAAAATTTGTTGTCTGTTACGTAAATATAAGCTATATGAGTGATAATAAGCTTATATTTATCCAAGAGATCACTAAATTCTCAAAAGTTTTCAGGTTAGAAAATGTCAAAATATTTCAAATGTATACTTGAAAAACAAAAAGAAATTTTGTGATCTCTTAGGTAAAAATAAGCTATATGACTGATAATAAGCTAATATTTATCCAAGATATCCCTAAATTCTCAAAAGTTTTCAGGTTAGAAAATGACAAAATATTTCAAATGTGTCCTTGAAAAAAAAAAAATTTTATTGTCTGTTAGGTAAATATAAGCTATATGAGTGATAATAAGCTAATATGTACCGAAGAGAACACTAAATTCTGAAAAGTTTTCAGGTTAGAAAATGTCAAAATATTTCCAAAGAGTTCTTGAAAAACAAAAAAAAATTTTGTGATCTGTATGTAAATATAAGCTATATGAGTGATAATAAGCTAATATTTATCAAAAAGATCACTAAATTCTGAAACGTTTTCAGGTTAGAAAATGTCAAAATATTTCAAATGTGTACTTGAAAAACAAAAAAAAATTTTGTGATCTGTTAGGTACATATAAGCTATATGAGTGATAATAAGCTTATATTTATCCAAGAGATCACTAAATTCTCAAAAGTTTTCAGGTTAGAAAATATCAAATTATTTCAAATGTGTAGTTGAAAAACAAAAAAAAAATTTCTTGTCTCTCAAGTAAATATAAGCTATATGAGTGATAATAAGCTTATATTTATCCAAGAGATCGCTAAATTCTCAAAAGTTTTCAGGTTAGAAAATGTCAAAATATTTCAAATGTGTACTTGAAAACCAAAAAAAAATTTTTTAATCTGTTAGGTAAATATAAGCTATATAAGTGATAATAAGCTGATATTTACCCAAGAGATCACTAAATTCTCAAAGGTTTTCAGGTCAGAAAATATCAAAATATTTCAAATGTGTACTTGAAAAACAAAAAAACATTTTGTGATCTGTTGTATAAATATAAGTTAACTGAGTGATAATAAGCTTATATTTATCCAAGAGATCACTAAATTCTGAAATGTTTTCAGGTTAGAAATTGTCAAAATATTTCAAATGTGTACTTGAAAAACAAAAAAAAAAAAAATTTCATTGATCTTAGGAAAATATAAGCTATATGAGTGATAATAAGCTTATATTTATCCAAGAGATCACTAAATTCTCAAAAGTTTCAGGTAGAAAATGTCAAAATATTTCAAGTGTTACTTGAAAAACAAAAAAAAAATTTGTGATCTGTTAGGTAAATATAAGCTATATGAGTGATAATAAGCTAATATTTATCCAAGAGATCACTAAATTCTCAAAAGTTTTCAGTTAGAAAATGTCAAAATACTTCAAATGTGTACTTGAAAAAACAAAAACAATTTTGATCTGTTAGGTAATTATAAGCTATATGATTGATAATAAGCTTATATTTATCCAAGAGATCACTAAATTCTCAAAGTTTTCAGGTTAGAAAATGTCAAAATATTTCAAATGTGTACTTGAAAAACAAAAAAAACATTTTGTGATCTGTTAGGTAAATATAGCTATATGAGTGATAATAAGCTTATATTTATCCAAGAGATCACTAAATTCTCAAAAGTTTTCAGGTTAGAAAATGTCAAAATATTTCAAATGTGTACTTGAAAACAAAAAAAATGTTGTCTGTTAGGTAAATATAAGCTATATGAGTGATAATAAGCTTATATTTATCCCAGAGATCACTAAATTTCTCAAAGTTTCAGGTTAGAAAATGTCAAAATATTTCAAATGTGTACTTGAAAACAAAAAAAAATTTTGTGATCTGTTAGGTAAATATAAGCTATATGAGTGATAATAAGCTTATATTTATCCAAGAGATCACTAAATTCTCAAAAGTTTTCAGGTTAGAAATGTCAAAATATTTCAAATGTGTACTTGAAAAACAAAAAAAAATTTGTGATCTGTTAGGTAAATATAAGCTATATGAGTGATAATAAGCTTATATTTATCCAAGAGATCACTAAATTCTCAAAATTTTTCAGGTTAGAAAATGTCAAAATATTTCAAATGTGTACTTGAAAAACATAAAAAATTTTGTGATCTGTTAGGTAAATATAAACTATATGAGTGATAATAAGCTTATATTTATCCAAGAGATCACTAAATTCTCAAAAGTTTTCAGGTTAGAAAATGTCAAAATATTTCAAATGTGTACTTGAAAAACAAAAAAAAATTTTGTGATCTGTTAGATAAATATAAGCTATATGAGTGATAATAAGCTTATATTTACCCAAGAGATCACTAAATTCTCAAAAGCTTTCAGGTTAGAAAATGTGAAAATATTTCAAATGTGTACTTGAAAAACAAAAAAAATTTGTGATCTGTTAGGTACATAAGCTATATGAGTGATAATAAGCTTTATTTATCCAAGAGATCACTAATTCTCAAAAGTTTTCAGGTTAGAAAATGTCAAAATATTTCAAATGTGTACTTGAAAAACAAAAAAAATTTTGTGATCTGTTAGGTAAATATAAGCTATATGAGTGATAATAAGCTTATATTTATCCAAGAGATCACTAAATTCTCAAAAGTTTTCAGGTTAGAAAATGTCAAAATATTTCAAATGTGTTCTTGAAAAACAAAAAAAAATTTTGTTGTCTGTTAGGTAAATATAAGCTATATGAGTGATAATAAGCTTATATTTATCCAAGAGATCACTAAATTCTCAAACGTTTTCAGGTTAGGAAATGTCGAAATATTTCAAATGTGTACTTGAAAAACAAAAAGACATTTTGTGATCTGTTAGGTAAATATAAGCTATATGAGTGATAATAAGCTTATATTTATCCAAGAGATCACTAAATTCTCAAAAGTTTTCAGGTTAGAAAATGTCAAAATATTTCAAATGTGTACTTGAAAAACAAAAAGAAACTTTCTGATCTGTTAGGTAAATATAAGCTATATGAGTGATAATAAGCTTATATTTATCCAAGAGATAACTAAATTCTCAAACGTTTTCAGGTTAGAAAATGTCAAAATATTTCAAATGTGTACTTCAAAAAAAATTTTGTTGTCTGTGAGGTGAATATAAGCTATATGAGTGATAATAAGCTTATATTTATCCAAGAGATCACTAACTACTCAAAAGTTTTCAGGTTAGAAAAACTCAAAATATAACAAATGTGTACTTGAAACACAAAAAAAGTTTGTGATCTGTTAGGTAGATATAAGCAATATTAGTGATAATAAGCTTATATTTATCCAAGAGATCACTAAATTCTCAAACGTTTTCAGGTTAGAAAAACTCAAAATATTACAAATGTATACTTGAAAAAGAAAAAAAAAATTTGTGATCTGTTAGCTATATGAGTGATAATAAGATTATATTTATCCAAGAGATCACTAAATTCTCAAAAGTTTTCAGATTAGATAATGTCAAAATATTTCAAATGTGTACTTGAAAAACAAAAAGACATTTTGTGATCTGTTAGGTAAATATGAGTGATAATAAGCTTATATTTATCCAAGAGTTCCCTAAATTCTCAAAAGTTTTCAGGTTAGAAAATGTCAAAATATTTCAAATGTGTTCTTGAAAAAAAAAAAAATTTTGTTGTCTGTTAGGTAAATATAAGCTATATGAGTGATAATAAGCTAATATTTATCCAAGAGATCACTAAATTCTCAAACGTTTTCAGGTTAGAAAATGTCAAAATATTTCAAATGTGTACTTGAAAAACAAAAAAAAATTTTTGTTGTCTGTGAGGTGAATATAAGCTATATGAGTGATAATAAGCTTATATTTATCCAAGAGATCACTAAATTCTCAAAAGTTTTCAGGTCAGAAAATGTCAAAATATTTCAAATGTCTACTTGAAAAAGAAAAAAAATTTTAAGATCTGTTAGGTAAATATAAGCTATATGAGTGATAATAAGCTTATATTTATCCAAGAGATCACTAAATTCTCAAAAGTTTTCAGGTTAGAAATTGTCAAAATATTTCAAATGTGTACTTGAAAAACAAAAAAAAATTTGTGATCTGTTAGGTAAATATAAGCTATATGAGTGATAATAAGCTTATATTTATCCAAGAGATCACTAAATTCTCAAAAGTTTTCAGGTTAGAAAATGTCAAAATATTTCAAATGTGTACTTGAAAAACAAAAAGAAATTTTCTTAGCTGTTAGGTAAATATAAGCTATATGAGTGATAATAAGCTTATATTTATCCAAGAGATCACTAAATTCTCAAAAGTTTTCAGGTTAGAAAATGTCAAAATATTTCAAATGTGTTCTTGTAAAACAAAAAAAAATTTTGTTGTCTGTTAGGTAAATATAAGCTATATGAGTGATAATAAGCTTATATTTATCCAAGAGATCACTAAATTCTCAAAAGTTTTCAGGTTAGAAATTGTCAAAATATTTCAAATGTGTAATTGAAAAAAAAAAGAAATTTTCTGCTCTGTTAGGTAAATATAAGCTATATGAGAGATAATAAGCTTATATTTATCCAAGAGATCACTAAATTCTCAAAAGTTTTCAGGTTAGAAAATGTCAAATTATTTCAAATGTGTACTTGAAAAACAAAAAGACATTTTGTGATCTGTTAGGTAAATATAAGCTATATGAGTGATAATAAGCTTATATTTATCCAAGAGATCACTAAATTCTCAAAAGTTTTCAGGTTAGAAAATGTCGAAATATTTCAAATGTGTACTTGAAAAAAAAAAAAATTTATTGTCTGTTAGGTAAATATAAGCTATATGAGTGATAATAAGCTTATGTTTATCCAAGAGATCACTAAATTCTCAAAAGTTTTCAGGTTAGAAAATGTCAAAATATTTCAAATGTGTACTTGAAAAACAAAAAGACATTTTGTGATCTCTTAGGTAAATATAAGCTCTATGAGTGATAATAAGCTTATATTTATCCAAGAGATCACTAAATTCTCAAAAGTTTTCAGGTTAGAAAATGTCGAAATATTTCAAATGTGTACTTGAAAAACAAAAACAATTTTGTGATCTGATAGGTAAATATAAGCTATATGAGTGATAATAAGCTTATATTTATCCAAGAGTTCCCTAAATTCTCAACAGTTTTCAGGTTAGAAAATGTCAAAATATTTCAAATGTGTACTTGAAAAACAAAAAGACATTTTGTGATCTGTTAGGTAAATATAAGCTATATGAGTGATAATAAGCTTATATTTATCCAAGAGATCACTAAATTCTCAAAAGTTTTCAGGTTAGAAAATGTCAAAATATTTCAAATGTGTTCTTGAAAAACAAAAAAAAATTTTGTTGTCTGTTAGGTAAATATAAGCTATATGAGTGATAATAAGCTAATATTTATCCAAGAGATCACTAAATTCTCAAACGTTTTCAGGTTAGAAAATGTCAAAATATTTCAAATGTGTACTTCAAAAAAAATTTTGTTGTCTGTGAGGTGAATATAAGCTATATGAGTGATAATAAGCTTATATTTATTCAAGAGATCACTAAATACTCAAAAGTTTTCAGGTTAAAAAATCAAAATATTTCAAATGTGTACGTGAAAAACAAAAAAAAATTTGTGATCTGTTAGGTAATATAAGCTATATGAGTGA
>NC_043026.1:5000-15000 GCF_006345805.1 Octopus sinensis
TGGTATGGAGATTGTTACCATGCAATATGTCCCTGCTCTTTGCATCATTGATGGACCCAAAGGAACAACAACAAGCGTTGCAATTCCCTATCGGCCTCGTCGTAGAATTTGCGAGAGTGAGCTGGTAGACAGCATCGAACTGCCTCAGGGTGTTTCATGCCCGATTTTCCCTCAGTGTTTAGACCCAAACACCTTCCCATGGTTTAGTATTGTTGCAAGGTGTCGGAGGTTGGGAATTAGAGTTTCCTTTCTCCTAAATGGGTTGCACCCCACCCAACACCCCCAGGCTAATGAGCCCAATCTTCTATACTGAATTACTAATTAACCTATAGCTGGAACCTTGACGAGTACTTCGTCTCCGGGTCAGATAAGACCTTGGAACAACACTGGTTGAGAGACGATTCTAAACTCTTTAAAACCCTGGGAATCTCCAATTAGGGCCCCATACTGAATGCAATTTAAAAGACTTCCCAAGACCTATGTTTCTAAATTATAATTTCTTCTTTTTCGTTTTCTCTTCCAAACATTCTTCCACTCACACACAAACACTCTCCATCTTCTCATTGTATCTCTCTCTTCTTTTGCAGGATATTTTTCTGTTACTCTTTCATGCTGTGCGACCCTTTCTTCATACCCCATTCCCTCTTTATTAATTAAAATTCATCTTGTCTCCTTGCTGAATCACCTTACATCACTCCTCACCTCATTCTTCCTCTTTTCCATGCCATTTCTTTCTCCCTTCTTTTTCCATCTGGCAATCATAGAGCCAAGAATGTCCCTGTTTCCTTTTACCCGTCCTGCTGCAATGGAAGTGCTTCTGTTAGCTCTTACAACCATCCAGGCTGTTACGTCAGATCAAGAATTTGATGAAGCTTACTACAAACGTTTGAGACCTGGTTATTCCTATGATTATATTGGGACCTCTCCAACAGAACAATTCCCCATCGTATCAAGTCTACCGGAATGTGCCTTCTATGCTCTAAACAGCCAATCAGAATTCTTTACTTACAACAAAGTCAGCCGTGTTTGTAAGAATTACTCACCGAAAGCTATAGTGAAAGCCGTCAGCACGAGTGACACCAACGAGATTTCCTTCTATAGAAGTAAGTGAATCTTCTTTATTATTACTGTTGACTTATTTTTACATCGTTCGGTCAGATCAAAGTACCAGTATTATTATTATTATTATTGTCATTTACTTTTAATCTGCATGTTTGATGCAAACACTTGCCGGAGCACACCCAGCGCCCTAGGGCAAGTGAAGGTTAAGAGTTGTTGAAATATAGCTGACAGCTTGGGGAGGGGAAGTAGAGAAATATCTCCATGTAATACAACACAAACATTTACATTGATAGGGTTTTTCTAAGGATGTGGGCAGTACGTGTTAGCACAATCTTTTGGATTTTCTTGAGACATGGTAGTCCAGTGATATTGTCTAGGTGTTTCTGACATCCCTTTTTTATCATACCTAGGGCACCTACAATAACAGGAACAGTTTTTTGTTTTAAGAATCCACATCTTTTGTATT
Organism: Octopus sinensis; assembly: GCF_006345805.1. NCBI lineage: Eukaryota > Metazoa > Mollusca > Cephalopoda > Octopoda > Octopodidae > Octopus > Octopus sinensis. The sequence continues at coordinate 6,529 of NC_043026.1, forward strand.
TCGATTTCCAGGTCCTTATATTTACTAAGTTTGTCAAATTCCTTTACAGATATATTTTTATCAGTGGGTACGCTTACCTCTATTAGTCTGCAGGTCTTTAACAATTATGTCTGGTCGATTAGCCTTGATTGTTCTGTCAGTTTTGACTGGAAAATCCCAGAGGATGGTGGCATTTTTGCTTTCAACAACTGGCTGAGGATGATGTTCATACCAGTTAACAGGAGTGCCGAATTTGGAGTGTTTACATATCTTCCAATGTATATACTGTCCTACCCTATCGTGGCGATTTTTATATTCGTTTGGCGTCAGCACAGGACATCCCGAAACGAGATGGTCTATTGTTTCGTCAAATGTGTTGCAGAATCTGCATTTAGGATCAGTACCGTTTCGGAGAACGTTAGCCTGGTAATTTCTGGTAAACAAGCTTTGATCTTGTGCTGCCATTATGAAACCTTCAGTCTCTGCTTTCAATCCTGCGCTCTTCAGCCACTGATGGGTTGTTGCTTGGTCTACATCAGCATTTTGGCTTCGGAGAATATATTGTCCATGCAGGGGTTTCTGGCTCCACCGCCTCTCACTTTGATTCTGCCCGTTCTTTCTGGCAGTCTGCTTGATTCGCTTTGCTTGCTTGGTAGCAGTGGTTTCCGGCTCTTCATCTGATTCAAGGTTAATGTCTAGTTCCCTTTCGAACTAATAAGCTTCCTTGACAATAGAATGCAGCTTTTTGCTGCTTTCGTGTTCGCACACAAGTCGCAGTATCCATTCCTTTGTACTAGATAGGTACCTGTTCATTCCTACAGTGGAGGTCTTATAGCACAGCTCTAATTGCATCATTCCTCTCCCCCGCTGCTTCTAGGTAGATACAGGCGGTCTACATCTGCTTTAGGGTGGTGCATGTTCTTGGATGTCAGTAATTTTCTTGTTTTCCTGTCCAAGCGTTGGAGTTCCGTAAGGTTCCAGTTAATGATGTTAAAACTGTACTGGACTACTGGAAGTGCCAGGGTGTTAATGGCTTCAATGCAATTTTTGGAGTTGAGTTCAGTCTTCAGTACAAGCCTTATTCTCCTATAGTATTCCTTTCTTATTTTTTCCTTCATAGTAGCATTATGTATACCATCTCCTTCGTTGATTCCTAGGTATTTGTAACTTTCTTGTGGGTCAAGTTCCTTGATGGTAGTGTCAATATCTAATTTAACAGAAGCTGTTTGCCTGAGCTTGCCTCTTACAAAAGTTGCTTTAGCACACTTCTCAAGGCCAAAATCGTTCCGATATCATTGTTAAACTCTTTAACAGTTGTTAGCAGCCCTTCTAGCTCTTGGTCCTTCCTGGCAAACAGCTTTAGGTCGTCCATATAGAAAAGGTGGTTTATTGACTTACTAAAAACTTTGTATCCATATCTGGTACTATCCAATTCGTTTGAGAGTGGGATCAGTGCCATGCAAAAAAGTAATGGTGAGAGGGAGTCACCTTGAAAGATGCCTCGTTTGATGTTGATGCTGTTGGACTGGCTCATCCCATTACTATGGCTTAGAAAGAGACGTGTGTTCCACATGGTCATGCTATTCTGTAAGAGTTTTGAGACGACAAGAGCCTTGAGTATCCATTTATGTGGGACACTGTCAAACGCTTTCCTGTAGTCTATCCATGCCATACTCAGGTTTTTGTTTTTGCTCCGGCAATTCTCTACAATCATTCTGTTTATGAGCAATTGGTCTTTGCACCCATAAGAGTTTCTTTTACAACCTTTTTGAGCTTGTGGAAGGATAGGGTTTTCTTCAAGGAAAGCGTACATTCTCTCCGTTATTATGGATGTGAGGATTTTGTAGGTAGTGTTGAGACATGTTATTGGCCGGTAATTCTTTGGGTTTTTTGTGTCTTCGGTTTTAGGTAATAGGTAGGTGGTTCCTTCAGTCAACCAAGCAGGTATTTGCTCTGGGTTTTATTCTTCTTCTTATTGTTGTTGTTGTTGTTGTTGTTGTTGTTGTTGTTGTTGGTGGTGGTGGTGGTGGTGGTGGTGAGGTTGTAGTTGTTGTTGTTGTGATTATTATTATTATTATTATTATCATTTCAGATAGCCGATGGATTAAAACATATGCCCTATCTATGGGAGCTGGTTCAAAAATCTATAAGTCATTGTGGGCTGTAGGAAGTCCATCAACCTGGAATGTAGACAAATGCAATGGTGTCTACTGTCCGAACTTTTTCCGACATCCCCTTCTTGATCTCTGGGTGAATCTTCCAATTGATGAGGTATGTAAGCACTTATACACACACACACACACATACACAGACGAAATGAGATTCCTTCACACACACATTATCATAATCATAACCATAAAGATAAACTATCGTTTGGATCACTTCACATATATTTCAGACATATTTTACCCGTAAAAACGGCGGTTTTCAGTGAGATTTACCGTGGAGAATATTCTTGCCTTAGGCAACAGTTGTTAACACACCTACAAACGTTTCAAAGAGCTCCCATGGACCGATGTATGCATTCCAAGCACTTTTGCTATCGTCAGCATCAGATTCCAAGCGGGACAATCCTCGACTGACTTTTGAAAGTCATCTTTCTCATAGAAAATCAATAGATATTGACTAATGTTCAGGTGCAACGGCTGCCATGCATGAAAGAATTATAGCTCAGACACAAGAAAGAGTGTTGTGATGAATTTTATCCGCCACAACCACAGTAGTAAGAATATTTATCATAGACAAAAGGCTCTCTTTTCTGGGAGTAACTAGGAAATGGGAAAAAAATTCGATAAAATCAACTTATGATCCATGGCTTACGATACATGACTGGTAAAAGTTTTATTGTATTCGGCAGAAAGTAAAGCATGCGGACCCCGGTGAGACTTGAATTTGAAACTGAATTAGCTTGTCATTCTTCTTGTGAGATGGCAAGACTGAGTAACAAACAAAACCTTGAAGGAAGAGGTGAGCCAGGAACCTATTGGAACTCAGATCAACAGCATTAAATGAGATTAGACACAAATCTCTTTGCAAGGTAAGCCGTCTGATGGATATCCCAAGGGAGACACAAGTGTGAAGATCAAAAACAATATGAATAAGTTTAGGAGGGACTGAAAAACTGGCTGACGGTTGCACTTGGGGACAACTGAAATTCATTGCCTAATTTTGAGACTGATTTGGATCTGTTGTTGTGAAACTATACTCTATATGGAGGTAAAGGATTTAAAGAGGACATGTCGTCTGGCGTTTTGACCTGTACACCTAACTACTAATCTGAACGTTTCAATGGCTTCTCTGAAGGTTACACATTTTTCGGAAAGTATAGATTCATTGATTCAACCAACAGTATTTAACAGACAAGGATTTATCCAGCAATCCTCAACACACAAAAATTCATTGTACATAGAGCTTTATCGTCTGCCTTTTTCAGTCACTGGATAGTGGTCATGTTATGACACCACCTTGTAGGATTTTAATAGGGCAAATCCTGTGGTATGTATTCTGTCGAGATATTTTGGCGAACCGCTAAGTTACTGGGGCATAAACACAACAACATCATTTGTGAAGTAGTAGAAGTGACACAGGCAGACATATACACAGAAGCAAAGACATGAATACAAGCTATAAACACACGGAAATACAAATAAATGTCTCCCAAATTTACCCACAATGCATTGGTTGACCAACAACTATGACAGAAGGTGCCAAGCACTGAGATTGAACTAGTATCACTTGGTTACAAATCCAGCATGCTTGCACCTCTTTCTTTCTCTTTCTGTTTCTGTTTCTCTTTCTCTCTCTTTCACCCACTCTCTCTCTACACACACACATATATGTGTGTGTGTGTATGTGTGTGTGTGTGTATGTGGGTGTATGTGTATAGTAGTAGAAGTAGTAGTAGTTTAGTAGTAGTATTAGTAGTAGTAGTAGTAGTAGTAGTAGTTTAGTAGTAGTAGTAGTAGTAGTAGTAGTAGTAGTAGTAGTAGTAGTAGTAGTAGTACAAATAGAAAATCTGTGGTACTGTATTATATATTTGAAAAATATGAATAGAAATGGCTGTCCTTATAAATTTTCCACTGTAATAATTAGATGCTTATAAGTTTATAAAGCAGTCATCAGTCCGATAATTTAGAGTTGATAGACTGCTTAAATATTGAGTGTTTAATTACAAGCATACCCACATACAGACACCAGCACTCACACATACCCACAGGATATGTTTGTGTGTGTATGTGTACATGCAGGTGTGGGTGTTGGTGTTTGTATATCTGTATACTTATAATTAAACACTCCCAATTTAAGCATTGAATAAGCTCTAAATTGTCAGTTTGAAATCCAGCTTTTAGCGAGACTCGCATCAGAGTCACCTTTTATTTAAACTTATAAACAAGCAAATATGAAAAGTGAAAAATTATAAGAAAAGCTATTTTGATTCATTCTTTCAAATACATATATATATGTATATACATACAGGGTGGGCCAGATGTAACTACCATATCTTTACAAATACTTGTATGAAATTTTAATTCAATATACAGGGGATACAAAGCAGATTAATTTGCATTAGATCTTTTCTCATCATACCTTTTGATTACGTATGAAAAATGACATCAATTAAACGGCGTCCATTTTAAGCCTCACGCTTTATGGAGTGCTGTTCTCTTTGGTGTAGTGCTCTCGGTTTCTCAGAGCCTGAAAACCGACAATTGACGAACTCATTGAAATGAAAGAGAGCTTCATCAGACATGATGAATTTTCGTGTAAAATTTGAGTCACTTCGTGCCAATTCCTGAATTCTGACAGCGTATTGAAGTCCATGTTCATAATTGTGGGACTTCAACTGATGAACCAACAGTACCTTGTATGGAAAAAGTTTAAGGCTGCTGGAGACTCTTTGCAGTGAAGTTTGTGAAATCCTACGCTGTCTGGACCACATTGGAGTCGACATACCCAGATTCTCTTAATTACTCTCTCGCCTTCGTCCACTTGTCTTATCAGTTCTGATAGTGCAAAGACTTCCAGATGTTGTGATTCTCTTTCTGTCTTTCCAGCTGTTGTTGTTGTTCACGTTCAGCCAATCTAGCTGACCACCACTAGTGATGCACACACGTCAAGTATTATCACTTTGAAGTTGTGATTCTCTTTCTCTCTTTCCAGCTGTTGTTGTTGTTCACGTTCAGCCAATCTAGCTGACCACCACTAGTGATGCACAGACGTCAAGTATTATCTGTTAATAAAGAATCCATACAAATATTCTGTCCAACATCAGTCTTTGAAGTTGTGATTCTCTTTCTCTCTTTCCAGATGTTGTTGTTGTTCCATTTCACATCTGACCAGATATGTATGTGTGTGTGTCTGTGTGTGTATGTGTGTGTGTGTGTGTGTGTGTTTATGTGCGCGTGTTTATGTGTGAGTATACATATTGTTGTAAATGTCAAACAATTAGAGTGAGTGTTCAACATCGCATTTGTGAATAAATATTCTATATTTGTATTAAGTCTATTTATGGTTTCACGTGAAGAAAATAGCTTAATACCTCAACAATTTTTCAAGGGGATCAAATGAAGGAACAGCGTTCGTCTCCATTTTGTGTTTTAAACCAAAATGGAGACAGATAACACGTGATCGGCTTGAAAATTTGTAAGATATTGCGATGTATTCTAAATATCAAATAAAATGTATCCTTATGACACAAACAATATATATATATATATTATATACCTATATAGAGAGATAGATAGATACATACATATATATATATACATACATACATACATACATACATACATACATACATACATACATACATACATACATACATACATACATACGTATAATATATAATATATATAATATATGTAATATATATATATAATATGTACAGCTTTAAAAAATACATTACAGCCGATCTAACCCATCGTTTTGTCACTAAGGGTTCAATGGAATGTTAAGGAAGAGTCCGATCTATTATGTAACACTGCACACTTCAGAGGTGGCAGTTACAGAATGAAATATGGTGATCATTCACGGTGGTTATAAAATTCTCACTCACTTCCGTTGTTTATAGCAGTTTTGGGATGTAAAGTGTCTTGAGTGTGGTTGTCTCAAGAAGAAGAAAGGCTGTCAGCGGTGCAGAATCTCTTTTTGATTGTGACTTGGAAGTCGAAGACTGTTAGAAAAACGTTATTACAGGTGAAAATCTTGTGCCTGTTGTTATGACACCGGAACGAAGGTCTTCGTAGTGGAAGGCCCAAAAGATTTGAAGATGTCCAGAAAATTCTAGAGAATGTCACGAGGCAGCTGCTGGCTATCCCCAGAAATGAGTTCCAGGGATGTTCCCATCGATTGAAACGATGCTTCATCAATTGTGTTGCATCAGAAGAGAAATACTTCGAAGGAGATAAAATCCTGAATTGTTGGAATTGTTGTTGTTAGCTGGCTTTTATTCTTTCTTCCCCGTTTATGGGTGAAGTTGTGAAAAACATTATTATGGAGAATAGACAAGTGCAAACAGGTAGTTGTGCTGCGGTGACTGGCAAAACCTGTCAGCGGAGCCACTGCAGGTCCGTGAAATAGAAGTCAAAGACAAGGACTTCAAGAGATACAACACCTTGTTGAGAAAGTTATTGAGAATACGGAAAAGAGAACCATCATCTATAGAACGCTAAACATGGCGTTGAAGAAAGTAGAGATAGCAGCCGTAGAAGCGGTAGAGGAATGTTTGAAAGAGGTGAAAGAATTGACTACATTCTACACCAGAGGACGGGAGTTTGGCACGGTGGAGGTGCGCTTCATAAACGAAAATGCAGCAAAGAAGAACTCTACTGCTCTACTGTAGCAGTGGATACAACTACCTACTTACTGTGGTAAACGTGCGGCCAGAGTAAGAACAAGTAGAGTGACCCCTGAAACTGACGAGGCATGGCTGGTGGCAGCCATCTTCTATCATACAGAGGATGAAAAAGAAGTTTTTAAAATGTCAAAGACTACGGAAGTGAACTAATGGGAATATGGGCTAGAAGTAATAATCTATATAAGACTGCCAGACCTTAGATTATGGAAGAGCTGATGTTGCCAGATGAGACCAGATTAAAGATTGTTGTGGAACGTAGACCTCCAATATGTTTTGTGTGTGGAGTACGGGGTCACATGAAGGAGAACAAGGACGAACAATTTAGGTGGTGAAAAGGAAAACGAATTTAGAATCATCACCTAAAAGCCTCAAAGAGAGAAAAAGGAAAACAAACGAGGAAGAGAACAAGAAAGTAAAGAAGAAAAATGGAAACTCAAGTGAAATGCGAACACAGCAACCGTTGCCTTCAACCAGTAAGGAAGAAGGAGCACGACAGGAGAATGAAAACGAAAGAGACAGCGAATTCGAGACAGAGAAAATTGTATCAACGAAGAGAGTGGTGGAAGACATCAGAGAAAGATACCTAGAGGGAGAAAGTTAGTAAACCTCGTATAATACGAAAAAAATGTTGAAATCGAAAAGAAGGTAACAAAGATGGAAAATGTTATCAGAGTGAAATTGGCAAACCATGAAGGTAAGACGGGCGTGCTGTTGGGGAGAGAAAGAGGGGAGAGATTAGCGGCGAGCTGGCAGAAACGTTAGCACGCCGGGGGAAATGCGTAGCCGCATTTCGTCTGCCGTTTCGTTCTGAGTTCAAATTCTGCCGAGGTCGAATTTGCCTTTCATCCTTTCGGGGTCGATTAAATAAGTACCAGTTATGCACTGGGGTCGATATAATCGACTTAATCCCTTTGTCTGTCCTTGTTTGCCCTCTCTGTGTTTAGCCCCTCGTGGGTAGTAAAGAAATAGATTAGTAGAACTGTTTGGAAAAAAGAAAAGAGTTGAAATATCACAACTTTAGTTTAGATACGACGAGTTGCCGCCTGTGGTAATTTTCGACGATCTTACGCAACGTTTGTTGTAATTGTGTCTTTAAAAAAACATGATACATGACCGTAAAGTGAGCTATAATTTAAAAGACCAGTAAAATGAAACTGCTTCCTTTGCAGGTGGCGAGTAAGCCATTTCATCCTCATTTCTTATCATAATCATAGTCCATTCGATATGTTTTATATGTACCCCATTGTCTTGTTTTCTCTGTCCTTGTGGTGGTGTTCCCTCTTTATAAAGGCCATGCGCCTAAATAAAATAAATCGAGCTGTGTAAAGCGGAGAGTTGCGTATTGTCGAGTGTAAGTAAAAGTATTGTGTATCTTGAGTAGAATGGTTTGCGAGGACGTTATTTATTATCTCGTTATAGGATCTTTACCTTTTGACCTACAGATTTAGAAAATAATTTTTTCGTAACTAAACACTTTGAAACTTCAGACACTGGTAGAATGTGTCATATAAAACATATTTTACTCTTAGCATTTTTGAGAAAAACTTATATTTACGAAGTTATTTCACGTTAAAGTTGGCGTATTTCGGTAATTTCAACCAATCAATAACGTGTATTCAGCTGAATAAAATTACTGT
>NC_043026.1:17500-35000 GCF_006345805.1 Octopus sinensis
TGGAACAATAACAAAAACAGTTCTGTCCCTGGAGAGAGAGAAAGAGAATGACAACTCAAAAGACCGATGTTGGATGGAATAGTTTGGCATAGCTTCGTTTTGAGTAGACGAATGAAAACAAAATATTCGTTAGTTTCCGTGAGCACGTGTTGTCTTGCCAACTGCGTGTTTTTTCTGATTGACGTGTCGAAGTGGAAGAGGAAGCTAATGAGTGTATGATTGTGTGAGTTTGTTCTTGTGCGCGCGTGCTTGTTCACGTGTGTGTTTGTGTGTGTGTGTGTGTGTGTGTGTGTGTGTGTGTGTACTATAACTGAGATGGCTTTTTCGACGTCGATCTCGTTTTCTTATTGGAAATTTGCAGATTTTACTTACACACATGAAGCAGGTGAGAAGAAATACGCAAGGCTTTTATATCTACATTCCACACCCATAAATACATGAAAACAGAACAAGCACTCACACACACACAAAAAGAAGCACGCACACGCACACACACACACACACAGACGTAGGTCCATTAGCTTCCCCTTCCACTTCGACACGTCAGACAGAAGAAGCACGCAGTTGATAAGAGATCGCGTGTTCACAGAAATTACCGAAGAAGCCTGCTTATAAATTGTCGACTCAAAACGAAAGATCACCAATATTTTTTATGGATTCTTTATTAACAGGTATTACTTGACCTATGCGGATCATTAGTGGTGGTCAGCTGGAATGGATGGGCGTTAACAACAACAACGATAGTATCAATGGATATCATGTGCTGGGTTAGTTCTGCTGCCTCAGGCGGATGAATATGGCCATGGAGTCTGCTAATGCATAACCTGCAAGTAACAAATAACAACATCAACAACAAAAAGACATTCAAATATATCGTGGGAGGGCTTTATAGGTGGTCACTCTAATTACTAGAAATTGCAGCCAAGTCTACACATAGTGTAATGGGAAACATCTAGGTGGGTCATGGTCAGAACACCTTTGATCATAAATCAGATGGATCAGGCTGATTGGCTGCAATTACTACTCACATTGAGATAGATTTATTTATTGGCCACGCAGGAGCTAGACACAGAAGGGACAAAATACAGAGTAAAGCTTATCTTTTGGGGAACAAGATAAGGAGAAAAAAAAAGATAGGGCGAATTCCGATCAAAAGGGATCGTGAAAAAAAAAAAAGAAAATGGGTCGATCAATAGGGATCGTGTATAGATAGATAGATAGTCAGGTAGATAGACAGGGATTTTGACAGACATATAGATAGGGAGAAAGAGAGAGAGAGAGAGAGAGAGAGAGAGAGAGAGAGAGAGAGAGAGAGGGGAGACAGAGACACACAAAGACATAAAATAGAAGTATCACTTACTGTTGTTCCAGATGGTTTTCGAATTTGCATCAGAATAACGAATTGCAGGGAAGTGATCCATTTCATCATATGCACAGTAAATATGATCTTGAACTACGGCTAGCCAGCCACTCTCAACTAAACAGCCACCGACGTGGTTCGTTATATAGAAGCGACGTACATTCCTACAAAGTTGGAGTAGAACTCGTTTGGGTTTCAGAATGAGAAAATATAAACATTTATTAAATATACCATTATGTTCGATGTACACATTTGAACCAGTATTTTATTAAAATAGCCATTTGTGTATCATATTGAAAGGATATACACACAGTCGATAGGCTAGTTGCTGTAGTATTTTCCCTGAGTGGACAATGAGAGAAAACAAATGCTATCTCAGGACAAATATTGCAGTAACTGGACTGTCGAGAGTGTATATACACGTCAGGTACGATACAAAGACATCTATACCAGTCTGTTAAAAATCTGTAGTGACGGCTCCAACAGCCGTCAATAGATTTCTTTGATTAGGCAGAAAGTAAATTCACAACGGGATCTATCTTACAACATAGGTGCGTGAACACACGCATACGCACGCACACACACGCACGAACGCATTCACGCAGACACACTCACACAGAAATACACTCGTACAATTACGCAAAGAAATAATAAATTACACACGAAGTAGACTTCAGTTAAAATTTGTAAGAAAAAGCGCCACAAATATAACAACCATAACATTTTCCCTTGTTAAACACATTAGGAAACTAAGCTTGCAATGGATTCTGGTAATTAAGAGAAATAATATAATGGAATAAAGAATATTTAAAAACGAACACGCGCAAGTAAAACTAGTTATCGCATACATTTTAAGGTGAATGTATATTTTCGTGTTTCCCCACTTTAAAACAGGCCACTTAATGTAGATACACTGTTGAAATCGGAAAACTTCGTTATTCGTATCCAGAAAGCATCTCATATAGGGGTGCAGTGTTAAAAACTACAGAAATGCCCCAGTAATAGACAAATAGCATCTAGCAGCTGCGATGGAATTGCTAAATATGTATCTCTACTACTTTGAATGTCATCAGCAGTAAGTAACCACCAGCAACCGCATACCAAATCAAATTTAGTCTCTAATGATTCAGGAAAATTATAATTAAGAAATCAGAAGGGTTCAGAAATCAGCCGACAGGCTGGATATATTATATTTCATTATTAGTGAGGGAACCATATGTAGTTCAAATTTGTACTCTGTATATCATATTCAATGAAGATATTATAGTGAAAGCCTGGAAATGCTTTAGTCGCTTCAAGAAAATATCTATTTCTTTACTACCCACAATGGGGCTAAACACAGAGGAGACAAACAAGGACAGACAAATAGATTAAGTCGATTACATCGACCCCAGTGCGTAACTGGTACTTAATTTATCGACCCTGAAAGGATGAAAGGCAAAGTCGACCTCGGCGCAAGAAAATATCGTGAATAAATATATAGTGTTAAGAAACATATATATATATATATATATATATATATATATATATATATATATATATATATATATATACAATATGTTACATTACTCGGTAGTCAAGATAAAACTCTGAGTTTCAGAGCTATTAAGAATAAGAAAAAAGCGAGGTTTACACAATTCGATATTGTTGATTTTTATGCCTCTATCTCTAAAGAACTGCTAGATAAAGCCCTAATCTTCGCTAGTGACTTCATAGAAATTAGTACCAATGATAAGGATATAATCTTCCATGCTAGAAAGACATTACTTTTCAGTGAGAATGCAAAGTGGGTAAAAAACACCGACACGGAGGGCGCTTTCGATGTGAGCATGGGTTCATATGATGGGGAAGGTATCTGTGATCTAATTGGACTCTTTCTCCTTCGGTAAGACATTCCCTAACGTACATTTCGCCATCTACAAAGATGATGCCCTCGCCTTAACAGCTAATACAAATGGACCAGCACAAGATCGTTTTAGGAAGGATATTATCCAGTTAATGAAACACTTCGGACTTAGTATAACTATAGACACTAACCTGACGGTTGTCAATTTCTTAGACGTTTCCTTAGATCTTAATAATAATATTTATAAGCCTTATAGGAAGCCCAATGATAGACTAAGTTATATTAATGTAGGTTCATGCCATCCCCCTATAGTATTCAAAAATTTAGTTAAAAATATTAGTAAGAGGATTTCTAGCCTCTCATCTAATGAGGACATCTTCAATAGCGTTGCCCCAGTTTATAATAAAGCCTTAAAAGATAGTGGTTTTAGCGAAAAAATAAAATATACATCTATCACTAGCCCAGCAGTAAGGAAAAGGAATAATAGAAATAGGAAGGTCATCTGGTTTACGCCCCCTTACTCACCCGAGGTGGCTTTCAATATAGGTAAATATTTCCTAGCACTGATAGATAGACATTTTCCAGTTAACCATGCTTATAGGAAACTCTTCAATAGACACAATTTAAAAATTAGTTTTCGTTCAACTACCAATTTTAAAAACATAATCAATCATAACATACAAAAAACACAAGAAGAAAATAGCTGTTCATGCAGGAATAAAGAATTGTGCCCGCTAAATGGAGCTTGCATGTCCAAGACCATCATATATGAAGCTACCGTAAACTCTATAACCACTAAAGACACCGTTTCGACGAAGAAATACGTGGGCCTGACAGAGGGTAATTTCAAGGCCAGGTTCAATAATCACACTTTGAGCTTTAGGCACTGGAACAAAAGAAAAGCGACACAATTATCCAATCATATTTGGTCTTTAAGAGATAAAGGTGTCGATTATAACATACAATGGAAGATTTTGGCCAGATGTAAGCCCTATACTAACGGCAGCGGAAGGTGCGGTTTATGCGACATGGAGAGATGGCTTATCTGGAAAAGCAGCTTAGACCCTACCACATGTCTAAATACAAGGACAGAGCTTTTCGGATCATGCCCACATGTGACTAAATTTCTGTTACGTTTTTGGTCCCCTAAAGAAAACGGATAGAACATGCTTTCTGTGTTATGTTCCAAGAAGAATTTATATATTTTTATATATTTTTATATATTTTTATGTATTTTTATATAATTTTTATGACGAAAAATGCGAGCGATGTATAAGTACGCAGGCAAAGCAGAGTTATAACAGAGTAATTTCCCTTCATTTTTAACGGTATTTTTTCATAACGTTTCCAAATAGCCAGATAACCGAAGAGATGGTGTTGGGGATTTCCACTTCGGCATCTGAAACTCAGAGTTTTATCTTGACTACCGTGTAATGTAACATATTGTATAGATAAATTTCCTCTATTTACATAATATTGAGGTCTCTTTCTTTCTTTTGCTATCTTACCGTTTTATCAATATATATATATATATATATATATATATATATATATATATATATTAGTAGCGTGCGTAAAGTGCTTTGGGTATATTACGTTTCTACAAAGAGAAAAAGAAAAGTATATTTAGAACTTACTTTACTCCTTCCATCTTGAAATACTCTGGGTTGGCTGAAGATAGGTCATCCCATGGAGAACTTTTCAAGTTTACATAAGAAAACCAGCTTTTAAGGTTTGAATTTCGTCCATCAAAAATCATAGTCACAACAGGTGTTTGGTTTTTATAAATCACCAGTTTCACCTGAAAAGTAAGAGTAAATATATAACAGACAAACACGCATAAATGGATCAAGTTAAATTGATCAAGCTAATTTAACGGCTGTTTTATTGGTCATTCTTACTCTAATGTCCACTCCACATTTACTCCATCATTTCTTTGCATGTAAGGAAACAATAATAATAATTATGACAAAATCTGTGTGTGTGTGTGTGTGCGTGTGTGTCTGTGCGTGTGTGTGTGTGTATACACATATTGGATCCAATGTTGAGCAATTAGAATGAGTGATCAACATTACGTGAAAGGTTTAAGTTACAGTTAAGGATATATATATATATATATATATATATATATATATATATATATATATATATATATATATATACACCGGAGTAAACACTTAAATGTGAAACAAGGTGGAAAAATGAGTACTCAAATACCAGTGGTAGAGTAATATGCTTTATTTAAAGCAGCAGAAAATTCAACAAAACCTGTTACTCTGAGTTTCCCCGTTGCCGAACTGTCCGGTGAACGGCAATGGGAAACTCAGAGTAACAGGTTTTGTTGAATTTTCTGCTGCTTTAAATAAAGTATATATATATATATATATATATATATATATATATATATATATATATATATATATATATATATATATATATATATATATATATATATATACATATACGCCACGCTTCTTTCAGTTTCCGTCTACCTTGCTGGAGGTGTTGCCAAACGACGAGAGATTTGGGGGAAAAACATATGGAAAATATGCGTATGCTTTAGGGCTGATGTTCTTGTAAAAAGGGAATGTTCGTAGTATTAATATATGTGCAGCCTTTTAGTGTATAGTGTACTCAAAAGTCACATAGGCAACTTAGTTCGTTAGTAAGTTCCTTCTCTTTTACCTTTTATGATTTGGTTATAACCTTTGGTAATTCTATTGGGACATTTATGTATGGGCGGCAGAATAAAAAATCTCTTTGCTTCAACATGTACATATGTTTGTATGTGCTTGTGTGTGTGTGTGTGGTTGTGTATGTGTGTGTGTATGTGTGTGTGCGTGTGTTTGTGTACGTATATGTATATACTCTTTTACTTGTTTCAGTCATTTGACTGCGGCCATGCTGGAGCACCGCCTTTAATCGAGCAACTCGACCCCGGGACTTATTCTTTTGTAAGCCCAGTACTTATTCTATCGGTCTCTTTTGCCGAACCGCTAAGTAACGGGGACATAAACACACCAGCATCGGTTGTCAAGCAATGCTAGGGGGACAAACACAGACACACAAACACACACACGCATATATATATACATATATACGACAGGCTTCTTTCAGTTTCTGTCATCCAAATCCACTCACAAGGCATTGGTCGGCCCGAGGCTACAGTAGAAGACACTTGCCCAAGGTGCCACGCAGTGGGACTGAACCCAGAACCATGTGGTTGGTAAACAAGCTACTTACCACACAGCCACTCCTGCGCCTGTATATATATATATGACATCAGAATGGATGGACTAATATCAGATCCACAAACAGAAGATACCAAAAATACAGAAAACATTGAAAAGAATGGATCTGAATGATATGATATATATATGTAAAAAATGTAATATATAAATAAATATCTGTAAATATGAACCATCCGATCTTCTGATTACCTCATTTCTTCTAACATATAATACCTGTACATCATCTCCAAACCTTCCAATATATATATATATATATATATATATATATATATATATATATATGGATTATTGAGCTAAAACACATAAAAATGTTCCACGAGGCTTCGGCAAGGAGTGGTGATCCCTGCTGTACTCCTTCTCCCACTCTTCCTTCTGTTAGCCTGCTCGCTTAGCCAGCGGGGTGGCGTCATTCAAAAGCTAAAATAATACGAACGCATTGTGACCAGCGATGTGTAACAACATTTCATGGTCTGGTCGGCCACATGATCACGTGATGTATCTATGTATAAACAAAACTATTGAAAAGGTTGCAAGACGCAACGAAATTTTAGAAAAATAATGAAATATGTTGAAATTTTTCCGGTGTGTGTTAAATTCTAAGGCATCAGAGGAGAATGACTCTCCCCAGACACAACAGTATATATAAACACTTTATAAATATAAGAGCAAAAATTAATTACCCTATCCTCGAAAATGTACATGTGGGTATGTGTGCGTATGCATATGTGCATATATACAAAGATTAATATATATTGATATATAAATAGCATATATATATATATATATATATACACAGACACACAATTATGGAGGTTTAGTTCACGTGTGAGCTAAACGATTAGGTACGCTAGATAAGTGCTGTAACGGATTACTAGGGCTCCGAGGTTGTAGCCGAGACGGTAGTTATGGAGCCATTGTAAATTTCCGATATAGAGGATAGTCAAATGTATATGACTTGAGATGCTTTGACGTTTGTTGTAATCTTTAACAACTATATATATATATATATATATATATAACATATATAAACATACAAAAGAAATATTTCATAACCACTGGGCCATTGTGCTTCCATATATATATATATATATATATATATTTTATATATAGAGGGCATTATTATACATACATGCCACACGCTAAGAGGGACATTAGTCATTTCTACCAAAAATTTATTAAGAGGTTATCCTTAATTGTTAGATAATTTTATATATATATATATACATATATATTTTTTAATAATATATTAATAATATATTATTTCTCAAGGAGAGAAACAAGGAGAGAGAAAAAAGGAGAGAAAAGGAGAAAATAAAAAGGAGAGAAAAAAATGCGTGTAGGAGCTAACGATCTTTCAAGGCGTCCAATATATTAATAATATATTATTATTACAAAGAGATAAGAGATAAAATTATATGTACTAGCAATATTTTTATATTAATTAGTGCTTGATATATCATTGTCTGCTAAATACAGCTTGTTGAATTAATCAACTAAAATTTATTCCCACCCAAAATGTGTAGCCCGGAGAGAACACACTGAAACGCTGAATTTAGTAGTTAGACATACAGCGGAAAAAACACCCGACGACATGCCTTCTTAGTTCCATTAGAATTATGTCTCTAAATTTGGCAATAAGTTATAGTTTCCCCCAGGTATAACCGCCTGATACTTCTTCAGTTTCTGTAGAAATTTTCCACGTTGATTTTGATCTGTCACGCTTGTCTCCCTTGGGATATTCATTGGACGGTTTACCTGGTGTCATCAGAAAGAGGTTTTCACGAGATGTGTTCTAGCTAATCTTATTTACTGCTCTTAATCTGGGTTCTGACAGTTTTCTGGCTTCGCTCTTCCTTCAAGGTTTGTTTGTAACTCAATCTTGCCATATCACAAAAAGAATGACAAAATAATTCGAGAGCCACCGAGGTCCACATGCTTTACTTTGTGCCAAGCTGAATAAGACTTTTACCAGTCATGAATCCTAAGGCGATTTCATCGATTTTGTCGTTTATTCACTCGTCATTCCCAATAAGGAAAGTCTTTTGTCTATGAAAAGGACGGGTAGCATAGCACCGTAGGCTGCAAGCAGCGAGCTTGCTACGCATGCAAGATTCTAGGAGTTCCAGCAAAACCTATTATAAAAAGAATTAATAACAATGGTTTCAAATCTTTTCCACAAGGGCAACAATTTGGGGGAGGCCATGAATCTCACCGCGGTTTGCCGCGGATAAAATTCTTTACAACACTGCTTCGCCTTCCCAATAAATAATTTTTACAGGTCAAATATGTGACACACATAACTGAATTAATCTAAATATTTGTTTATCATTATTACTGTTATTATGGAAATAATAATATGCATTTGTGTGCGCGTGTATGTGTATGCATACGTACCTCCTCAATTGGAAGATAGTTCCAGAAATCAAGGATAGGATGCCGGAAGAAGTTGGGACAAAAGGTACCTCTGCATTCGTACACATTCCAGGTTGAAGGAAGTCCTATATTCAGGAATGAATCATAGACTTTCGAACCAGCTCCCATTGATATGGCATATGTTTTAATCCATTGGCTACCTGAAATAATTATAATAATACCAACAACAATATATAGTAGTAGTAGTAGTAGTAGTAGTAGTAGTAGTAGTAGTAGTAGTAGTAGTAGTAGTAGTAGTAGTAGTAGTCATGATGATATAGGCTTCAAAACACAATGCCAGTAACATGATTTCGGCAAAGAACTTGCGCGCACTTTCAGAGTTGGGTATGGCCTTGGCATCCTGAACTGAACAGAGGAGGAGGTATAGGAGATGGACAGGAAAACGAGAAAGCTTCTAAAGATGCATGGAGCCCATCATCCACGTACAGACACTGTTTGCCTGTATGCGAGCTGAGCAAATGGAAACCTTGCTAGTGTCGGGAATGATGGAGTATTGAATGCAGAGGAAAAAAATTAAGACAAAGGAACAAATACAAAATGGACATGATAAAGCATAATTCAACAAGGGACTACAAAATCATTTAGATGCAGCCAGAACAGAAGTTTTTGGAGAACATAGGGCAGCAATTTTGGGGAGGCCATGAATCGATTACATCGACCGCAGTGTTGAACTGGTACTTAATTTATCGACCCCGAGTGGATGAAAGGCAAAGTCGACCTGGGCGGAATTTGAACTCAGAACGTAGCGGCAGACGAAATACCTATTTCTATACTACCCACAAGGGGCTAAACACAGAGAGGACAAACAAGGACAGACAAACGGATTAAGTCGATTATATCGACCCCAGTGCGCAAATGGTACTTATTTAATCGACATCAAAATGATGAAAGGCAAAGTCGACCTCGGCGGAAATTGAACTCAGAACGTAGCGGCAGACGAAATACCGCTAAGAATTTCACCCGGCGTGCTAACGTTTCCGCCAGTTTGCCGCCTTCCCCTCTGAAAATATTAACAACTTTAAAAGAATTTTTCACCGATCTAGTGAACCAAATCATTGCAGTAAACAGTAAGTGTGTATGTGTATAAGTAGGTATGTAAGTAACTAAGTAGGTTCGTATGTTTGTACCAATATAGTAGGAAACCGTCAGTTTTAACCATGAACCGTGAACTTTGGCTTTTACTTACAAGTATACTAGAAGAAAAGAAAACGAGTAGTCCACTTGATATATGTCAAATAAATGAAGATGTTCACCTGCTATATAGAGTGATACAACGCACCACCTAACAGGTTCAAATCCAGCAAATTTACAACACTCACCCCCTGCCTTAAAAACGTTTAGAAACAGTTAAAAATTTAAGAATGCCCATGACCGTTCTGGAGGTCTTCTTACACGGTGTGAACGCCAAAAAGATCCGAGTTATATCTAGTTTTCAGCATG
The DNA here is from genome assembly GCF_006345805.1 of Octopus sinensis. Lineage (NCBI taxonomy): Eukaryota > Metazoa > Mollusca > Cephalopoda > Octopoda > Octopodidae > Octopus > Octopus sinensis. The sequence continues at coordinate 27,831 of NC_043026.1, forward strand.
CTTTTACAGACGACTTTAAATTAGCTGCAGCCATCGATATAGTACCATTATATGGAGAAGTAGGAAGCCGAAGAGATTTAACCACAGATTTTGAAAGGAAGTTTTCCAAGCTTCCATTGTCCAAGGGAGCTTTTAACGAAAATCCATTTATAGATATTTCTATCATCGACGCGTGCAACGCAGAGAGAACAGAAGCAACCGTACCAGTTTGAATTGATTTAGTAACTGAATATTTAGACCTGCATACTTTTGAAAAGTGATCAATCTTCTTCCATTTCCTACATTCAGTATTTCGAGCTGGATATTTAAGACGCTCATGTCTTGATAGACTTCCACACCCATAACAGTAGATCCAATGTTTTGATGTATTACTAGCCGCTGCACTAGTTTCCTCTAACCTTTCATTCCCTTCTAGTAAAATTCTAGAGAACCAAATTATTGTAGTAAACAGTAAATGTGTATATATTTAAGTATGTACGCAAGCAACTAAGTAATTAAGAACTAAACAACAATCTCTACTAATCTCGCGGTAGCAACAGCGAAACAAAGTGAAGAAACGATGAAGTCGTCTTCAGGTGCAGAAGGGAGTGGGACGATGATGGAGGGGTGTAAAAAATGTGTTTGTAAATCTTTTTCATACAAAGATGCCTCACCCCCACACCATCACTTCAAAGGCTGTGGTTTAAAAAAATTAAGAAAATCTCTGAAAACATTTTCCACAAAATTTCTTTACAATTGTAATCTGTGCGTTTGAAGGGGGGATTTGTATAAATTTTCACCAAAACTTACTTATTTTCCTGAAAGTTATGAGGGAGAAAAGTAGATCGTGCGAATTTTCCAACACCACCTAATCAGTATTTGTAGAAAACTTTGTTTAAAAAGTATGAATTTTTCTGGATGTCATGAAGCAACAAATTCGGGAGTGTATACATCTGTAGTGATGCCCTTTTATTTATACGATTTTTCCAATTCATGTTTATTTTATTTATTGTTTACAATACTCACTCTCTCCCCACTCTCTAACGCACGAAGAGCAGATGGATTGAAAGCTCTGTGTTGCTTTGAGGGGAAGGTAAAACTTGACAAACTGCTTCTCCCTCTGTTGTTGGACTACCGTGATGTTAGTTTTACAGACACAGATTATAACTGATAAAATCATTCCTCTCTCCTTTGCTCAACACACACGTCAAATTAAGGTATCCTTATTTCCTCCTTAAGAGCGTTGTTACTTCTGTGGGCCAGTAGGCATGGGTGTTGAGAAGTAATAATAAAGCACATAGGTGGTGGTCTCAAACCTCTTCCTGAGATTTAGTTTTACAATATTTAATTTCTTTCTCTTAAATGTGACACACGCGTCAGGTACGTACAAATATATTATTACTATCAATGATAGTTATAACAACAATAGCTCGTATTAATGAGAAAAAAGGAGAATGAACGTTATCAACACCTGTAACCGTAGACCACCTATTTCTGGTGCTTTTCGTTCTCTGCGTGATACCTGAGGGTACTAACTAAAGAAAAACTCCCAAACAATTAGCCACCTTCTCTTCATGGATGATTAAAAAATGGATAGCAAAGATGTTCCTTGGTGAACAATGTCCCCTGTTTTAGTACTGATATTAGAATGGAATTTGGACTTAAGAAATGAGGAATAATCTATTTAAAAAGAGACAAAAGGGGAGAGACTCTATGAAGCAAATTGAAACGGAAGGATGCAAATACCTTGGTGCACTAGAGTTCAACGAGATAATGACAAAAGCGATGAAAGAGCAACAGAAGATGGAGTATTTCCGAAGACTGCGGTTTGTGTTTCGCTCAAAATTGAATGAATGGAATAAAATCCAAGCAGTTAATACGTGGCAATAGCATCACTTCGCTATCGATCGGTAATTATAAAACGGCAAAAGAGATAAATGAAGAAAATGAATAGCATGACCAGAAAAATGTTGAGAGTACACGGAGCCTTCCACACGAAGAGTGATACCAATAGGCTGTACTCGTCTAGAAGAAAGGGTGGGACAAGTTTGATCTGTTGTCAGGACTGTATCAAAGCAGAGGAAAATGGCCTAGGATGGTATATAAAAAAAAATCTGTATACACACAGAAGAGAGTCGATTCATATGGAAAAGAAAGTTACCTCGGCGGAATTAATCATAATGATAATGAAAAAAAAAACAATATTAGTAATAATAATTCACTTACTTCGGTAGAAGGACATCTCGTTGCGGTCGTTTGTTCTGACGACTGTCATAATATATTTCGGTGAGTAATTCTTACAAACACGGCTGACATTGTTGTAAGTGAAGAATTCCGATTGGTTGCTTAGAGAAATCTCGGCACATTTCAGTAGACATCGAGTGGAGAAGAATTGTTCTGTCGGAGGTTCCTGAAGGTAACGGTAGGAATACCCAGGAGCCAAAGATCTGTAGCTGCCTGTATAAAATTGCTGGTTTGAGGCAACGGTCAGAATTGTAGTAAGGCTTAATAGGAGCACTGTGGTCACGGTTGGAATGATAGAAGGAAACTGGAACATCTTGGCTCTAGAATCAGTAGAGGACTATACATGTAAATATTTGTGTACGCATGTGTATGTGTGCGTGCGTGTGTGTGTGTGTGTGTGTGTGTTAGAAGATGAGGGAGAAAATTTAGAGAGAGATGAGAGGAAGACAGAATTCAAAAGTGGGAGAGGTAAAGAGAAAGAGACTGTAGAGAAATTGATAGAGAGATAGAAATAGGGAGAAATAGGGAGAAATTGATCCTGGTGTAAGGAGACAGAGAATGGGATAAGGGGACAGATGTAAAAAGAAAGATTAACAGATGAAAGAGAGTGAGAGTCATCGGAGAGAGAGTGAGAAACATAGAGAGAAGTAGAGGAGAGGAGAGCATAGAATAGAGAGGGGAAGAGAGGACGTACGAGATAGCTAGAAATAGATAGTAATACAGAGAAGGGACGAGATAAAGGAAGAGATGAAGTGCAAGAGATACATTTGTCAGGGGAAATGAAAGGAGAAAAAGCTAATACAGAATATCTGAATTAAAAAATGGGATGGTCACGGCTGGAATATCCTTGACTTAAGAACCGTTCGATCAGGCTTGACCTGGCGCAGAATGATGACGCCAACAACAGCAACAACAAACAAACAGATACACAAACAACAACAACATGATAATGCATTCATAACAAGCGTATTTTTGAATATATGGTGTGATGGCCACGGTCGAAACGGCTTTGATCATAGATCTGCTTAATCGCTACTGACCAAGTGTTAAACAGCAAGAAATATCGTCGCTCCCTTCTCCAGACAAACACATCATAAAGTCTGACTCAAGCCTCCAGGCCGGGGCTTATTCAGGTTGCCAAGCGTTATAGTGGACCCTTCTCCAGCTGTCACTTGTAGTTATTTTCAATAGAGTGGAGTCAAAATGAAGTATCTTGCCGAAGGGCTCAATGCACCACCCGATTCAGAAGTCACAATCTTTTGCGCGTGAGTGAGCTCGAGACGTTAACCGCCACACCACGTACCATAATCCTAAATCTAACAAACTCACGCGCATACGACCATGCATACACACATGCACAGAGGCTCACACACACACACACACACACACGCACAAATGTAATCTTACCTTTGTTGTGGGTAGAGGCAGTGATTTTGCTATTTGCGGGCAACGAGAGACGTTGTCAGGTCTGTCCACTATGACCGTCCAGTAATGTCCTCTCCTCGGATGACCGTCCACTTATGAATATAATGTCACAAAATATCAAGGATATCTACAAATGCCGCTTTCAGAATTACCACAGATGTCACCACTGTCCGTAGATGTCAAGTCAGGACCCCTACGAATACCAATATTGTTCACTGCATTCAAATGATACAGAGGCCGACTTATCCTTTTTTTCCTTTCAGGCTCAATAAAACAAGTAGTAGCTGAGCAGTGGGGTTCATATGATCAACTAGCCCTTTCCTACAAAATTTCAGATCCTGTGTTTATAGCAGAAAGAATATTATCTACTGCTTCCAGAATTACCACAAAGGTCGGCACTGTCTCTAGATATCAATCTAGATTTCCTACAAATGACAATATCACCACTGTCTCTACAAGTGAAACCGGAGCGAAGGTTTTCGAACTGTTCACTGATAGCAGCACTGCTCGCTTCTTTCACCAGTATCTGCAGCTACGACAACTCTATATAATGGTCAATAACATACGCAGTGAGAGCAACACTTCCTATTTATGATATTATGTTTTCACCCACACGGAACTAAACTAGTGTTTGACACGAAAATAAACAATCACACCACACTGAGCACATTAGATACCTATATGTCCGTTCAATGAGAAGTGTTCAATATTGTTGATGGTTGTGGTGGTGGTGTTGGTGTGTTTGTTGTGATGGTGACAATTGATGTAGTGAAGATGAGTGTGTGTAAAATTTTGAAGTGGTGTATAGATTTCATATGTTAATAAGAGATGGTAGTCAGGACAGGATTTGAATAAAAATCCATTCATCTAGGGCTTTCAGGGATTCATCATGAATGATTTTTTAATCGGAAATTCATAACTTTTATAAAGAAGTGAGTTGAAAAGAACCTGGAGTGAATTTGTTTTCTTGGGTTTGGGAAAGAGGGTGATTTAGGGGGAGATATCTGAGATGCCTTTGTCATTTTGATTCTATAGATATATGTATATATATGTTTGAGTCCATGTGTGTGTTTGTATGTGTGCATGTACACGTGTGTATGTATGTGTGTATAAGCAGGCGTGTCTTCTGGCTTTCTGAAAGAGAGAAAGAAGTGTTCTTCTGGGATGGGTGAATTCGATGACAGGTCAAAGGAATCAAAAATTATTATGAATGAAATTAAATTTCTTTTAGTTATGGTGTGACTGACAAAATGTTTGGTCGGTTGTTCTGTTGGCGAGCTGAAGGAAAAAGAATCTATGGAATTATTTGGAAAACAGAATCTATGGAATTATTTGGAAAGGCATTTAAATGTATGTTTGTGTTTGTGTCTAACCGTATGCATGAAACAAAGTGTGTGAAGGGGGAGAGGTGTTTAAGTGAATTCTTCCAGTTATTTTAGTAACAGTAGTGCTGTGAAAGTAAATATTTTGTAAGAATATTAGATCTTATATTTTTCACACGTTCACTTTTGATAGAAGTTTTCCTGTAAAATATAGTTTCGTTGTCTTTCAGAGTTTTGAATCATCCCTTGGGCATTGGTAGAAAGGCAAGCAGGATCGTGAATCTGCTGTTTCCGCATATATCTAGACGTTTGCTCAGCGAAATCTTACGTAATTCGTTTTGTCGGATGTGCTGTCTGTGGATCGTTGCTCATTGGCAAAGGGAATTGTTGGTTTTGCCAAATAGAATTCTCTTTGCAATTTGGGAAAGTGATGCAGCATATGAGATTCTGTGTCTTAGAGTTCATATTCGCATTAATTGGAAGAAGGATCCACTTTAAATTTGTCCTTATGTTTATATTTCATGAAAATTTCAGATCAAGAATTTAGTCGACCTGTGGAAGTTTCACATCTATAAAGAATATGAGATCTTTCTGCTTCACAAAATGTATACAACTGTTGATTTGTTTTTCATTTCACATTTTGCTCTTACTTTCCTCTCGTCCATCCAGGAGATTTCTCAAAGACCTGCGCCCTTTCACGTGTATCTAAATGAGCAGTAATCTCGTATACTGGAGACAGAGTGACAGCTTGGGAGCACAATGCATGATATGTATGTATGCATGTATGTATGTATGTATGTATGTATGTATGTATGTATGTATGTATGTATGTATGTATGTATGTATGTATGCATATATGCATGTATGTATGTATGTATGTATGTATGAATGGATGTATGTATGTATGTATGCATGAATGTATGTATGTATGTATGAAGGTATGTATCTATGTATGTATGTATGCATGTATGTATGTATGTATGTTTGTATGCATGAATGTATGTATGTATGTATGTATGAATGTATGTATGTATGTATGTATGTATGTATGAATGTATGTATGTATCTATGTATGTATGTATGTATGCATGTATGTATATATGTATGTATATATGTATGTATATATGCATGTATATATGTATGTATGTATGTATATATGTATGTATATATCACGTGATCACGTGACCGACCAGACCATCAGATGTTGCTACACAACGCTGGTCACAATGCGTTCGCATTGTTTTAGCCTTCGAATGACGCCACCCCGCTGGCTAAGCGATCAGGCCAACAGAAGAGTGAGAAAGAGTGGTGAAAGAGTACAGCAGGGATCATCACCCCCTGCCGGAGCCTTGTGGAGCTTTTAGGTGTTGTCGCTCAATAAACACACACAACGCCCGGTCTGGGAATCGAAACTACGATCCCACGACCGCGAGTCCGCTGCCCGAACCACTGGGCCATTGCGCCTCCATGTATGTATATATGTATGTACATATGTATGTATGTATGTATGTATGTATGTATGTATGTATGTATGTATGTATGTATATATGTATGAATGTATGTATGTATGTATGTATGTATGTATGTATGTATGTATGTATGCATGTATGTATGTATGTATGTATGTGTGTATGTATGTATGTATGTATGAATGCATGTATGTATGTATGTATGTATGTATGTATGTATGTATGTATGTATGTATGAATGTATGTATGTATGTGTGTATGTATGTATGTATATATGTAAGAATGTATGTATGTGTGTATGTATGCATGTATGTATGTATATATGTATGAATGTATGTATGTATGTATGTATGTATATATGTATGTATATATGAATGTATGTATGTATGTATATATGCATGTATATATGTATGTATGTATATATGTATGTATATATGCATGTATATATGTATGTATGTATATATGTATGTATATATGTATGTACATATGTACGTATGTATGTATGTGAGTATGGGCCTCTCTCTGCGTGTGTATCATGCTCCATGTGCTTTGAACACTGTAAAGTCTCTGAGACACGTCTTAAGCACCGGAGAGGGTTGCTGCTGGAAGTCTATATGTGTGTTAGCAGGATTCGAATCCTAGCTATGTCTTTGGAAAATCTCAGGAGTGGTTGTCAGAAAATTTGCACAACTTCACCAGGCCCTAACTCTGGCTTCTTAGTTCCCCTGATT
>NC_043026.1:40000-52500 GCF_006345805.1 Octopus sinensis
ATCTGGCTCTATCGAGATTAGACCCGTAAATCGACGTCCAAATCCACTGTCACTTAGGATTTGGACTGTTGTGACAGCTACTGGAAGGTCTCTCGTTTTTGTGATCTCGGATGTTGAAACGAATTCCCAGCAATACATTAGCGACATTCAGGTAGCTGAACCGTTTCTATGGGCTGATGAGGACTTTCCAGGGGCAACTTCGAGACTCCAGCAGGAATCACCACAGTCCCACAACTCCGAGCAGACACATCTCTCGATTCAGAAAGCATTCAGTCTTTCCTAAGCAAGGATGTATGAACCTCAAGAAGCTCCGATGCCAACTCGTTGGAGTTTTTCTGTTTGGTCCATTTGGGATCCGAGGCTCTCGAGCACTTCTCATGTTTCTCTCGGCAAATTGAAAGCAAAACTGCGCCAGGAATGGGCTCGATTCCACAAAAACTGCTGCGTGCTGCGTGTGAAGCATTCACACCTAGATTTAAGGTTTTGATTCGAAACAAAGGGGGTTATATCGAATAAATGTTGTCATATCGTAAATGTGTTTCATTTTCCATTGCATTGCAACGCTCACTCCCGAAATATATCAATATCTTGCTATGGAAATAGTGAAAAATTTGTTTGCCCTGATTTGGGGATACCCTGTACACACACACACACACACACACACACACACACACACACCACACACACACACACACACACACACACACACTCACACATATGCGTGCACACACACTATCACACATGCGCACGCACACACAAATACACACACACATAGTTTTAATTAGGAAGCACCGCTAATTGCCATGATACATGTGAAGACATATTGTGAAACTTATTAAAGCGGTTTGTGTTACGGTTGAAATAGAGAGTGTACCGATCCAGAAATATGTTTACTTTTCATCATCCATGGTGATTGATTTGAATGATTTTCTTTAATGGAAGACTTCGGTCCAGCGACATTCAATGTTCAGCTTTCATATCTCCACCTACAGAAACACCAACAGGTTTAACAACTGCAACATCAGTATCACAAACACCAGAGCTGCATTACTGCTAACATCGGAACGACTTCAACAACTACACAGGCGTATCTTCTGTATGTTTCGTGAGGAGCATTTCTCTACTCAAGAAATTATTTTTTTCGTAGTAACAAAGAAGACGTATTGAAAAGTTTGGTGTATTTTCACTCTTCTCGAGAAATCCAAGCATATTAGTAAACAAGATTGATCTGGGTGGATGGTACTGTGGTTTTTGGTCAATCTGCGTGTTTTGGTAATTTTCGGACAAGTCTAAGTCTGAATGTGATACTGATAAGAGAACAAAGGACAGACAGCAGTGGTCAGTTCTGGCATTTATGAAAAGTCCTTATATCTGTAGACTCTACTGTGGTTAATAGAAGAAAGTACTTACAATAGAAGACGGGAAGGAGAGCAGAAAGAAGCTGTGCCCTTAATGAACAGTCCTGACTAGAAGTCCTCACATAGACACCTAAAGTGTAGGGGCGGCCCTTCACCTCAGTGAAAGTAAGTGTTTTTTCTTATCGCATTCTGCTTTATTTGCGCGCGTATATATTATGATTCGGAGGTGAGTGTGTCTGTAAGCGCGCATTGTGAAGTGAGCAAGAGTTTGTGACCGTGTTTAATCACCAGATCAACTCTGATCCAACAGAGCTATGATCTAAAGTATTCCAAATGTGACCATCTCATCATTTGTTAAGTGATAATGTATTTATGGTTACATCATCCAGTTTGTTTCTGTTGCAGTTGTTTAGTAACAAGTCATCCCCAATCGAGGTAACACATTCACAGATACAAAAATACGTGCATACTAGCAGGGGCCGTGACGCGTACTTCTGCTCACCTCAGATCAGGAATTTGATTGAAGCTTACTACAATCGTTTGGGGACCTGGCTATTCCTATGATTATATTGGGACACCTCCAACAGAACGATTCCCCACCGTATCAAGTCTACTGGAATGTAGCGGCATCGCTCTACAGAGACAATCAGAATTCTTTACTTACAACAATGTCAGCCGTGTTTGTAAGAATTACTCACCGAAAAATATAATGACAGTCGTCAGCACGAATGACACCAACAAGATTTCCTTCTATAGAAGTAAGTGAATCTTCTTTATTATTACTGTTGACTTATTTTTACATTGTTCGGTCAGATCAAAGTACCAGTTGAACATCAGCGGTCGATGAAATCGACTTACTCATCTACCCTCGAAATTGCTGGCCAAGATTTCGAAACCATATTGTTGCTGTTGCTGATATTATTGTTTCTATTGCTGTTAACCAGCATTTCAATTTTATTTGTCGTTCTTGTTCACTTAGTCTTTGTCGAGTTACAGCAAACATTCCCTTTTTAAACCACATCTTTCATTCTGCTGTTTTCTTTCCGGATGTAACATTCCTTCAGCAATGCAATCCGTCTTTCTTCCTTTCCTTCGTACTACAGTCGCATGATGACGACCGGTCCTACCCTGCTGGGCGAGAGAGCTTCATGTGAAAGCGTTACGAATGGGCTAAGGAACAGAGAAACAAGCTGAATTATTATGGGATTATTTTTATTCGGCAGTCTTATTCTTTATACGTGCTTTCCCAGCACTACAGAGCACAGCTCATTGTGCCTTGGGTATGTGCAGAGGTTTGCTGTGATGCTCGTATGTATTGGAAGTGTTTTACGTAGGATGTGTGCAGTGCCTATTACTGCTATTGCTGTATGTTATATATATTTGTAAGTCCTGGTGTTTTTGTTATGTATTTGTCTGAATATTTTTTTATCATGCCTAATGCACCTACTATGATAGGAATTGTTTCTGTTTTTAGATTCCACATTCTGGTTACCTCTATTTCCAGGTCTTTGTATTTTGAGAGTTTCTCCATTTCTTTTAGAGACACGTTGTCATCTGCCGATATTGATTCATCAATTAGGAAAGCATTTCTTTCCTTCATGATCTCTGACAACTATATCTGGTCTGTTGGCCTTAATTTCTCTATCTGTGTGTATCGGCATATCCCAGAGTATGGTTGCTTTCTCGTTTTCTGTGACCTTTTCTGGTGTGGTACCTTACCATCTTTTTTCTGTTGTATTCCATAATGGTGGCATAGTTTCCAGTATATATAGGTCCCAACTCTGTCGTGTCTGTGATATATTCCTTCTTAGCCAGGACTGGGCAGCCAGAGATAATATATTTATTGTTTCTTGTCCATCTCCACATATTCTGCAGTTACTTGTTATATTTCTTTTCATTACGTTTTTGGTTAATTTCTGGTGGGGACGCTTTGGTCTTGTGCTGCAATTAAAAACTTCAGTCTCTGCTTTGAGTCCTGAGCTTCTCAACCATTGTTGGGATTTTTCTTTGTCTATTTTTTTGCATTTAGTTTAGTCCAGTTTTGCCATGAAGGGGCTTTTCTGCCATCGTTTTATCATGGTTCGTTGCTATTCTAGTTTCGTTTGGATTTCATTTGTTTTATAGGCTTTGTCGTCTCTTCTTATTCTCTTCTTCTTCTTCTTCTCTTCTTCTTCTTCTTCTTCTTCTTCTTCTTCGTCTTCTTCTTCTTCGTCTTCTTCTTCTTCTTCTTCTTCTTCTTCTTCTTCTTCTTCTTCATATTGTTAGGTGGTATGATTTCTTGTTTGTATTTGTCAGCTTCCTTAAATACTGAGAACAGTTTTTTGTTTTGCTCGTGTTATGTCGCTATTTGTATCAGTTTTCCTTCCTTCTGAAGTAGATATTTCTCTCCAGAATTCTTCCACTTCTTCTGCCGTTGGTGCTGCAGTGATTTCTATTTTATTTTTGCCAAGTTCTTGGTAGAACTTTTTGGGGTTGGGGTTGGAGTTAAACTTTTTGTTTTGTACAAAGAAACGTTGGCGTTTCTCGTACCGGCGGATCCTTTGTGCTTTGGCAAGGATATCTTGCATTAGCTTTTCTTTTATCTCAGGTAAATCTTTTTCTCTGGTGTTGTATTTGCGGAGTATTTTTGTTTTCTTTTTGTTGCTCAGTAGCGTTGATTCTCTACTGATTTCATTAAGAATCGACAGATCTTTTCGCATTTTTTGTATTTTGTTTTCGATGTTATTTATCCACAGGGTATGTTTGGGTGGTGGTACTCCTGTTTGGATGGGTTTGAGTTAGTATCCAGCTTCTTTTGTGGCTGCAGTGGTTGCTGCGTATACTAAGTCATTTAGCTCAGTGATATCGCTTTTTGTTTCAGTGGCTATTAGTTCCGTGACGGCTAGGTTTATGTTGGTTATTATTGATGTTGTTGTTTGTCTATTTTGATTTTTGGGAGGTATGGTCGGTGGTCCATTTTGAGCTCTGTGTTTTCAGTTCTTTGATTATTCTACTTTTTATAGTTTCATAATCATTAGGCTCCCCTTCGTTGTTTCCAGGTTTTAGATTTGTGTCGCTTTCTTTCTCATCTGTATGTTTGTTTGTCGTGATTTGGCTTGCTGTTTGTCGTGTATTATTTGTGATCCTTACGGTCTGGGTTTGTTGTTTTTTGTTTACATCGTTTTTGTTTGGAATGTTTACGTTTGTCTTCGTGTTTTACTGTTTCAGTGTTTATATTTGGCATTGTTCTGTGGCTTCTATCTACATTTTCCTGGTGTATTTTTTCTTTTAAATGTTCTATTTCTATTTCTGATATTTTTTGCGTTGAGAATATATCTCCGTATATTTGCTAGTTTATTAGGGTTCATTGTTGTATCCAGGTCTTTATTTATGTTATTTTTCTTCCTTATTTTGTATGTATGTGTTGTTGTATTTTCATTGTTTGTGTAGAGCACTGCTGTAAAGTAAGCGTGTAGGATAGAAATGTATTCCTCTCGTGTCCATTTATGTCTTTTGGGTTTTATTTGCGGGACATGAGGAACAACGTCCGGCCCATTATTTTGACGGTCGTCATTTTCGTAGGGTACCGGCACGTTCATTTCTGTTGTCACATTGTTTTGCACGTGTTGTTTTTCGTACATTTTATGTTGTAAGTTTAAAGTACGTACCGCTTGATTGTTATTCTTGGGTTGAATAATACCGGTATTATTTAATTTCTTCGTAGTTTTTTTGTACATGTTGTTTGATGGATCGTAATGTATCAAGCATGTTTACATGTGTTGTGTTAGAGGTGGAGATGATATCGAGTTAAAATACATAATTTCGTTTTGAAAATAGTAATAAATTTCAATGAGTATTACTTACTCGGATATAGTCCAATCCTTTGTCAGTTGTTTTTTAGCTCCATGCGATATCTTTGTCTCCGATGTTTGTGGATAGATTTCGGAGCACTGTTTTATCGCTCTCCCATGTTTAACGTCCCCGGTGTAATCTCCGTTTAACGTCCCCGGTATAATCTCGTTTGACATCCCCGGTGTAATCCAAACGTCCCCGGTGTAATTATTATTATTATTATTATTATTATTATATTATTATTATTATTATTATTATTATTATTATTATTATTATTATTATTATCATTATCATTATTATTATTATTATCATTATTATTATCATTATTATAATTATTATTATTATTATTATTATTATTATCATTATTACTATTTTATTATTATTATCATTATTATTAATATTATTATTATTATTATTTTATCATTATTATAATTATTATTTATTATTATATTATTATTATTATTATCATTATTATTATTATTATTATTATCATTATTATTATTATCATTATTATTATCATTATTATAATTATATTATTATTATTATTATTATTATTATTATTATTATTATAATTATTATTATTATTATTTTTTATCATTATTATTATTATTATCATTATTATAATTACTATTATTTATTATTATTCATTATTATTATCATTATAATTATTATTATCATTATTATTATTATTATTATTATCATTATTATTATCATTATTATTATCATTATTATTATTATTATTATTATCATTATTATTATTTCAGATAGCCGATGGATTAAAACTTATGCCATATCAGTGGGGGCGGGTTCGCAAGTCTATAATTCCTTACTCAATATAGGAAGTCCTTCAACCTGGAATGTAGACAAGTGCAATGGTTACTTCTGTCCGAACTTTTTCCGACATCCTATTCTTGATTTCTGGGAGCAACTTCCAGTTGATGAGGTATGTAAGCATTTACACACACACACACACACACACACAGAAGCGAAATCAGATTCCTTCACACACACATTATCATAATAACAACCATAAAGATAAACTATCTTTTGGATCACTTCACATATATTTCAGACGTATTTTAACCGTAAAAACGGCAGTTTTCACTGCGATTTACCGTGGAGAAAATTCTTGCCTTAGGCAACAGTTGTTAACACACCTGCATATATATGTATATACATACATACACACAAACACACTCACATACACACACACATATATAGATAGATATAGATATATATTAATATCATTAGTATTAATTCCTTACATTCAAAGAAATGATGAAGAGAAAATGGAGTAGACGTTAGGCTCGTAGCCAATGAAATAGCTGTTAAATTACCTCGATCAATAGAACATGATCTATTTGTGTGTATGTGTGTGTGTGTGTGCGTGCGTGTGTATGTGTGTGTGTGTGTTTGTGTGTGTGTGTGTGTGTCTGTTATATGTTTACTCTTATTTTTCAGGTGAAACTGGTGATTTATAAAAACCAAACAGCTGTGGTGACTATGATTTTTGAAGGACGAAATTCAAAAATTCACACCTGGTTCAATTATGCAAACTTGAAAAGTTCTCCATGGGATGACCTATCTTCAGTCAGGCCACAGTATTTCACACTTCAAGGAATTTCGTATGTTCTAAATATTTTTTTTCTCTTTCACTAGGTAGAGACGTATTGTCGTATTGAGCTAAAAGCACTTTTCTTATGCTACTAATACAAATCTGTTTTTTAACTCTATATATTTATTCACGATATTTCTTGATCTCGTGAATTTACCTTCAGTCTGAACAAAGGATTCTATAGACGGCCGTTGGAGTTGTCAATTCAGATTCTAACAGACTGGTATAGACATCTATATATCATACCTAACGTAGACACACTCCCGATAAGGCAGTTACTGCAATATTTGCCCTGAGAAAACTTCTTTTCCTCTCGTTGTCCGCTGCTGGAACGAATTTTATTATTCGAAACAAAGCAAATACATAGGAGATGTTACCTCAGAGAATATACTACTAAAGTAACTAGTTTCTACACAGTGCATTTATACTTTAAATATGATACACAAATGGCTATTTTAATTAAATACAGACAGATTCAAATGTGTGCATGGAACATAATGCTATATTTATTAAATGCTTCTATTTTCTCATTTTGAAACCCAAACGAGTTCTTCTCCAACTTTGTAGGAGTGTACGTCGCTTCTATATAACGAACCACTACGGTGGTTGTACGGGTGAGTTGGGCTGGCTAGCCGTAGTTGAAGCCCAAGTATACTGTTCATATGATGAAATGGATCATTATCCTATAATTCGTTATTCTGATGCAAAATCGAAAATCAAGTGGTCCGATGGTAAGTGACATTTTCCTTTTGTGTGTGTCTCTCTCGCTTTCTCTCACTCTCTCTCTCTCTTTCTCGCTCCCTCCCCCCCTCTCTCTCTCTCTCTCTCTCTCTCTCTCTCTCTCCTCTCTCTCTCTCTCTCTCTTAATGTGAATAGTAATTCTCTCTCTCTCTCTTAATGTGAATAGTAATTATTTCTGTACTTATTGTTCGGCAGCCAATCAGCCTCGATTCAACTGATTTTAATCTTGACCTTCCTGTATGTTTCCCATTTGGCTGCCATTTCTATTAATACGAGTAACCGCGTATGAAGACTTTCCACGATTTATTTCAATTCCTTTGGTTATTGATGTTGTTATTGTTACTTGCAGGTTATGGCATAGCAGACTCCATGGCCATATTCATCAGCCTGAGGCAGCAGGAATATCCCGGCCCATGATATCCATTGACACTATTGTTGTTGTTGTTGTTGTTCACATTCACCCAATCTAGCTGACCACCACTAGTGATGCACACACGCCATGTATTATCTGTTAATAAAGAATCCATACAAATATTCTATCCAACATCGGTCTTTGAAGTTGTGATTCTCTTTCTCTCTTTCCAGCTGTTGTTGTTGTTCACATTCACCCAATCTAGGTGACCACCACTAGTGATGCACACACGCCATGTATTATCTGTTAATAAAGAATCCATACAAATATTCTATCCAACATCGGTCTTTGAAGTTGTGATTCTCTTTCTCTCTTTCCAGCTGTTGTTGTTGTTCACATTCACCCAATCTAGGTGACCACCACTAGTGATGCACACACGCCATGTATTATCTGTTAATAAAGAATCCATACAAATATTCCATCCAACATCAGTCTTTGAAGTTGTGATTCTCTTTCACTCTTTCCAGCTGTTGTTGTTGTTCACATTCACCCAATCTAGGTGACCACCACTAGTGATGCACACACGCCATGTATTACCTGTTAATAAAGAATCCATGCAAATATTCCATCCAACATCAGTCTTTGTGATTCTCTTTCTCTCTTTCCAGCTGTTATTGTTGTTCACATTCACCCAATCTAGGTGACCACCACTAGTGATGCACACACGCCATGTATTACCTGTTAATAAAGAATCCATACAAATATTCCATCCAACATCAGTCTTTGAAGTTGTGATTCTCTTTCACTCTTTCCAGCTGTTGTTGTTGTTCACATTCACCCAATCTAGGTGACCACCACTAGTGATGCACACACGCCATGTATTACCTGTTAATAAAGAATCCATGCAAATATTCCATCCAACATCAGTCTTTGAAGTTGTGATTCTCTTTCTCTCTTTCCAGCTGTTATTGTTGTTCACATTCACCCAATCTAGGTGACCACCACTAGTGATGCACACACGCCATGTATTACCTGTTAATAAAGAATCCATACAAATATTCCATCCAACATCAGTCTTTGAAGTTGTGATTCTCTTTCACTCTTTCCAGCTGTTTTTCTTCCATTTCTCGTCTGACTAGATATATGTGTGTGTGTGTGTGTGTGTTTTTATGTGCGCGTATTTATGTGTGAGTATACATATTGTCGTAAATGTCAAACAATTAGAGTGAGTGTTTAACATCGCATTTGTGAATAAATATTCTATATTTGTATTAAGTCTCTTTATGGTTTCACGTGAAGAAAATAGCTTAATACCTCAACAATTTTTCAAGGGGATCAAATGAAGGAACAGCGTTCGTCTCCGTTTTGTGTTTTAAACCAAAATGGAGACAGATAACACGTGATCGGCTTGAAAATTTGTAAGATATTGCGATGTATTCTAAATATTAAGCAAAAGGTAGCCTTATTACACAAACAATATATCTATATATATGTGTTACTTTATATAATTAGGCTTCAGCAATAAAAATTGCTTTACTATATACTGAACCTTTAGATATAGAGCCAAGGAATTTAGCTCTTTTTTCTTCTATAAGAAGAGTCTCCCAGACAATATATACTCAAAAACTATTCACGTGGGCATAGAGGGGAAAATAACGAAAGTTCACTCGAAATTTGATATATATATATATATATATATATATATGTGTGTGTGTGTGTGTGTGTGTGTGTGTGTGTATGTGTGTGTATGTGTGTGTGTGTATGTGTGTGTATGTGTGTGTGTGTGTGTGTGTGTGTGTGTGTGTGTGTGTGTAATATATAGCATAAATCAAAGTGTAGAGTTTTTTGCATACATTACAGACGATATAGTCCATCGTTTTGTCACTAAGGGTTCAATGGAGTTTTAGGTAAGAGTCCGATCTATTATGTAACACTGCACACTTCAGAGGTAGCAGTTACAGAATGAAATATGGCGATCATTCACGGTGATTATAAAGTTCTCACTCAATTCCGTTGTTGATAGCAGTGTTTAGAAGTAAAGTGTCTTGAGTGTGGTTGTCAGAAGGTGAAGTAGGTCATCGGTGGTGCAGGATCTTCTTGATTGTGTCTAGTGGAAGGCCAAAGAAGATGTCAAGAAAATGCGACGTGGCAGCTGCTGGCTATCCCCAGAAATGAGTTCCAGGGATGTTCGCAACGACTGAAACGATGTTTCCTAAATAGTGTTGCATCAGAAGGGAAATACTTCGAAGGAGATGAAATCCTGAATTCCTATGTGTTGTAGTTTCCTCTTTATAGCAGCAGTCCCGATACGTTTTGATCAGATCTCGCATTGTAATATATATGTACTCACATAATTTAATTATTCCGAGATATCCTAACTCTCGGATGAACGGTCACGTGAAAGCCTGGGTAAGAGTTTTCTGAAGGTTTTCGCTTTTAATAAAACAAGATATATATATGTGTGTGTGTGTGTGTGTGTGTGTGTGTGTGGTTTTGTGTGTGTGTATATCTGTGGGCATGTGTTTGTGGGCGAGCGTGTTTGTATGTGTATGTGTGGTGTGTGTGATTATTTTCCTTTGCTCTGATATTCGGTCCATTACGCTTTCAGTTAATCAACTTCTTTTTTAAATAATATGCCTCTTCCTTTTCCTTCATTGTAGTCACTTGTACTACGCTAGCCTCAAACATTGTTTGCGAAACAATAGTATAAAAAGAACATCATGTGGTCTGTGTATGATACGTTGATGTATATACAGAAAATAGCTGGATTCGAACTTGAAACTTTTCCTGCTATATATATAACTAGCAGTATCGCCCGGCGTTGCTCGGGTTTGTAAGGGAAATAACTATATAAGCATTTTTAGAGAGTTACTTCCTGTATAGATGCCAATTCGGGCTTTCTAAGCCATTTCTGTTTTGGTGTCTTCAAGCCATGATATCGTTGTTCTAAAAGAACGCTGGTCTCCTTGACGTTGATTTCCTTACACTCCCCTCCCCACAGCTTCACGAGGGAGGGAAGAAGGGGGAGAAGCAAACAGGTGCAGCTGTGAGCGTGGACGCCAACTCCGCCACCATCGACACATGAAAAATTATGCATTAAAATGGAATAAAAAATTATGTTAAATTATTTTTAAAATCGTAGACTCATCGTAGACGCGCGCTAATAGCCAGACGGGCTCGATATGAATCACGACTATAAGATACCCGAATTTGGTTAAACTGCACCGCAAAATGTGGGAGTAGTTAGGAATCTAAATCGAAGGGGACAGACACTCACACAACTACAGTTTTATATATATAAATTAATGCAACATTTCTACGTTGTTTTTCAATCTGTTTATGCTTCAATAAATGCAACCATGTATTGAACCTATGACAGCACTGATTCTGCTGACTGCTGAGTTTAATCGAACTCATCGATTTAAGCATTGAAATATTTCCTGCTGCCCAAACATGAATTTCGAAACCTGAGAGCCAGTCATGTCAACGATAATCAACATAAGAATTAATTCAACCAACTAACCTCATCTGGTGACTGTCAGTCGATATATAAGTATGAACCTCTTAGACGTAATACTGTCAGCTTGAACTAAATTAATTTACTGAACTGATTTTATGCTCTAACATTTTCATTTATCAATATTGTTTCATACTTCGCTCGCGTGCCGACACACCATTAGATAATGTACACCATTACAAATCATACAACATATTTACTAGCTTTTAAGCAATGTGTCTTAAAACTTAGGAACCTGTCTACAAAATCCATACCCGCTCGTGGCTTCACTTTAATCTTGTGTTGATAGGATGTTCAACTTAAGCTCCCGTAAGGATCCCTTGTGGCAGTCTACAGCATGTTGGTAGAAGATGGAGTTTGGCTTCCTTTCAATGTAGTTGTCCAGGTGTTCTTTGAACCTATCATTGATGCTTCTAGAGGTCTCACCTATGTATGACTCTGGGTTAGTCGCGCAAGCTCCCTCCTGGCACTTAATCTGGTATACAGTGCCCTTGGTTTTACAATTTACATGTGGAATACATTGAAAGGAAGCCAAACTCCATCTTCTACCAACATGCTGTAGACTGCCACAAGGGATCCTTAAGGGAGCTTAAGTTGAACATCCTATCAAGACACCCCACCGATGCAATGTTGAGACAGGTCACAGAAGCTGTTTGTATACAAGAATACAAACCTACTCTCAACCGAAAGTCCGAATGGAATAACATCCAGATCCCATTCAGAAGGACTATTCTATAACCACCCCTCTCTCTCTCTCCCCTTTTACCTGTAGTCCTTACATACGGGTTGCAACGCGTATGTGCAGTTATATACAACGGTATGAGCAGACGTTGTTTGATACGAACAGTTGCACCTAGGCGTTGTATCCATTCACGGTTAGACGATGATGAGAGGAACAAACACACACACACCCACACACATATATATATGTGTGTGTGCGTCTATACAAACATATATGTAAATATGTATACAACCTTCAGCAAAGTAACGGTCATGTACACAACTTGGACGGACACATGCCAGTACACGGACATACGTTCGCATACACATACACATGTACACACTCTCACAGACACATCTGCCCAT
>NC_043026.1:57500-95000 GCF_006345805.1 Octopus sinensis
TAACATATGAAATCTATACACCACTTCAAAATTTTACACACACTCATCTCCACTACATCAATCGTCACCATCACAACAAACACACCAACACCACCGCCACAACCAACAACAATACTGAACACTTCTTATTGAACGGACATATAGGTATCTAATCTTCTCAGTGAAGTGTGACTGTTCGCATTCATGTGAGACAGTTAGTTTAGTTCCGTGTGGGTGAAAACATAATATCATAAATGGGAAGTGTTGTTCTCACTGCGTATGTTATTGACCTTTATATAGAGTTGTCGTAGCTGCAGATACTGGTGACAGAAGCGAGCAGTGCTGCTATCAGTGAACAGTTCGAAACCTTTCGCTCCGGTTTCCCTTGTAGAGACAGTGGTGATATTGTCATTTGTAGGAAATCTGGATTGATATCTAGAGACAGTGCCTACCTGCGTGGTAATTCTGGAAGCAATAGGTAATTTTCCTTCTACTATAAACACAAGGTCTGAAATTTTGTAGGAAAGGGCTAGTTGATCATATGAACCCCACTGCTCAGCTACTACTTGTTTTACTGAGCCTGGAAGGAAAAAAAGGATAAGTCGGCTTCTGTAACATTTGAATGCAGTAAACAATATTGGCATTTGTAGGGGTCCTGACTTGACATCAAGAGACAGTGGTGACATCTGTGGAAAATTCTGAAAGTGGAATTTGCGGGTATCCTTCATAAGTGGACGGTCATCCGAGGAGAGGACATTACTGGACAGTCATAGTGGACAGACCTGACAACGTCTCTCGTTACCCACGAATAGCAAAATCAACCCAACTACCCACAACAAAGGTAAGAATACATTTGTGCGTACGCGTATGTGTGTGTGTGTGTGAGTCTGTGTGCATGTGTGTATGCATGTGCGCGAGCGCTAGCTCACTCACGGTCAAAAGATTGTGAATTCTGAATCGGGTGGTGCATTGAACCCTTCGACAAGATACTTCATTTTGACTCCACTCTATTGAAAATAACTACAAGTGACAGCTGGAGAAGGGTCCACTATAACCCTTGGCAACCTGAATAAGCTCCGGCCTGGAGGCTTGAGTCAGACTTTATGATGTGTTTGTCTGGAGAAGGGAGCGACGATATTTCTTGCTGTTTAACACTTGGTCAGTAACGATTAAGCAGATCTAAGATCAAAGCCGTTTCGACCGTAGCCATCACACCATATATTCAAAAATACGCTTGTTATGAATGCATTATCATGTTGTTATTTTCGTTCGTGTGTTTGTTTGTTTGTTGCTGTTAGCGACATCATTATGCGCCAGGTCAATCCTGATCGAACAGTTCTTCAGTGAAAGATATTCCAGCCGTGACCATGCCATTCTTTTATTCAGATATTAGCGTTTTCTCCTTTCATTTCCCCTTATAAATGTATCTCTTCCTTTATCTCCTTCCTTCTCTGTATTACTATCTATTTCTAGCTATCTCGTACGTCTTCTCTTCCCCTCTCTATTCTATGCTCTCCTCTCCTCAACTTCTCTCCTTATACCAGGATCGATTTCTCCCTATTTCTCCCTATTTCTATCTCTCTATCAATTACTCTTCTGTCTCTTTCTCTTTACCTCTCCCACTTTTGAATTCTGTCTTCATCTCATCTCTCTCTAAATTTTCTCCCTCATCTTCTAACACACACACACACACACACACACACGCACGCACACATACACATGCGTACACAAATATTTATAAGTATAGTCCTCTACTGATTCTAGAGCCAAGATGTTCCAGTTTCCTTCTACCATTCCAACCGTGACCACAGTGCTGCTATTAACCCTTACTACAATTCTGACCGTTGCCTCAAACCAGCAATTTTATACAGGCAGCTACAGATCTTTGGCTCCTGGGTATTCCTACCGTTACCTTCAGGAACCTCCGACAGAACAATTCTTCTCCACTCGATGTCTACTGAAATGTGCCGCGATTTCTCTAAGCAGCCAATCGAAATTCTTCACTTACAACAATGTCAGCCGTGTTTGTAAGAATTACTCACCGAAAGATATTATGACAGTTGTCAGAACAAACGACCGCAACGAGATGTCCTTCTACAGAAGTAAGTGAATTATTATTACTATTATTATTTTTTTCATTATCATCATCATTAATTCCGCCGAGGTAACTTTCTTTTTCATATGAATCGACTCTCTTCTGCGTGTATACAGATGATTTTTTATATACCATCCTAGGCCATTTTCCTTTGCTTCGATACAATCCTGACAACAGATCAAACTTGTCCCACCCTTTCTCGAGCAAAGGAGAGAGGATTTATTTTATCAGTTATAATCTCTGTCTGTAAAACAAACATCACGGTAGTCCAACAACAGAGGGAGAAGCAGTTTGTCAAGTTTTACCTTCCCCTCAAAGCAACACGGTGCTTTCAATCCAGCAGCCCTTCTTACAGCTTTGTAGTGTGTGAGTGCGTGAGAGAGTGGGGAGAGAGTGAGTATTGTAAACAATAAATAAAATAAACATGAATTGGAAAAATCGTATAAATAAAAGGGTATCACTACAGATGTATACACTCCCGAATTTGTTGCTTCATGACATCCAGAAAAATGCATACTTTTAAAAAGAGGTTTCTAAAAATACTGCTTAGATGTTGTGGCTTCAGAGTATTTCGGGATTTATAAGAAAGAATTTTCCTGTGGGGTGGGAGAGAAGGATTTTGGAAAATTGACACGATCTACTTTACTCCCTCATAACTTTCAGGAAGATGAGTATCTTTTAATGAACATTTATACAAATCCCCTTCAAACGCACAGATTACGATTGTAAAGAAATTTGTGGAGAAAATTTCTTCAAAGATTTTGCTATTTTTTTTTTAAACCACAGCCTTCGAAATGTTGGGGTGGGGATGAGGCATCTTTGTATGAAAAAGTTTTGTATACTCCTTTTTTACACCCTTCCCTCATCGTCCAACTCCGGACTTATTTGGGCAATTTTTTTTTTTGCACTTCAAAACAATGGTAAGAACATTTTCGGTTGTTGTGATTTTGATGAAGTTTGAAACTGTTAGGTGGTGCGTTGTATCACTCTATATAGCAGGTGAACATCTTCATTTATTTGACATTTATCAAGTGGACTACTCGTTTTCTTTTCTTCTAGTATACTTGTAAGTAAAAGCCAAAGTTCACGGTTCATGGTTAAAACTGACGGTTTCCTACTATATTGGTACAAACATACGTACCTACTTAGTTACTTACATACCTACTTATACACATACACACTTACTGTTTACTGCAATGATTTGGTTCACTAGATCGGTGAAAAATTCTTTTAAAGTTGTTAATATTTTCAGTGGGGAAAGCGGCAAACTGGCGGAAACGTTAGCACGTCGGGTGAAATTCTTAGCGGTATTTCGTCTGCCGCTACGTTCTGGGTTCAATTTCCGCCGAGGTCGACTTTGCCTTTCATCACTTTGAGGTCGATTAAATAAGTACCAGTTACGCACTGGGGTCGATATAATCGACTTAATCCGTTTGTCTATCCTTGTTTGTCCTCTCTGTATTTAGCCCCTTATGGGTAGTAAAGAAATAGGTATTTCGCCAGTTGACTCGTTCTGAGTTCAAATTCCGCCCAGGTCGACTTTGCCTTTCATCCACTCGGGGTCGATATATTAACTACCAGTTCAACACTGGGGTCGATGTAATCGATTCATGGCCTCCCCATAATTGCTGCCCTATGTTTTCCAGAAACTTCTGTTCTGGCTACATGGAAATGATTGTGTAGTCCCCTGTTGAATTATGCTTTATCATGTCCATTTTGTATTTGTTCCTTTGTCTTACTTTTTTTCCGCTGCATTCAATACTCCATCATTCCCGACACTAGCAAGGTTTCCATTTGCTCTCCTCGCATACAGACAAACAGTGTCTGTACGTGGATGATGGGCTCCATGTATCTTTAGAAGCTTTCTCGTTTTCCTGTCCATCTCCTATACCTCCTCATCTGTTCAGTTCAGGATGCCAAGGCCATACCCAACTCTGAAAGTGCGCGCAAGTTCTTTGCCGAAATCATGTTACTGGCATTGAGTTTTGAAGCCAATATCATCATGACTACTATTACTACTACTACTACTACTACTACTACTACTACTACTACTACTACTACTACTGTTGTGTTATTATTATCATTATTTCAGATACCCAATGGATTAAAACTTATGCCATATCAATGGGAGCTCGTTCAAAAGTCTTTAAATCATTCATGAATATAGGAAGTCCTTCAACCTGGAATGTGGACAAATGCAGAGGTGTCTTTTGTCCCAACTTCTTCCGACATCCTATCCTTGATTTCTGGAAACATCTTCCAATTGAGGAGGTATGTATGCATACACATACACGCGCACACAAATGCATATTATTATTTTCCTAATAACAGTAATACTGATAAACAAATATTTAGATCAATTCAGTTATGTGTGTCACATTTTTGACCTGTAAAAATTATTTATTGGGAAGGCGAAGCAGTGTTGTAAAGAATTCTATCCGCGGCAAACCGCTGTGAGATTCATGGCCTGCCCCAAATTGTTGCCCTTGTGGAAAAAGATTTGAAACCATTGTTATTAATTCTTTTTATAATAAGTTTTGCTGGAACTCCTAGAATCTTGCATGCCACCCATCCTTTCAACTACAACATGATTTCAAAACATCCCTATTTTCGTTTGACTTCATTATTTCGACTTGATACCAGTCACATAAGCCGGTCCAATCTTCTATTTCGGGGATTATCTAAAAAGTATTTGTAAGATTTGTAATACTTTCCTTCCGCGGAAAAAAAACTGTAACGCCGTGCAGCGTTTCTAAAAGTAGCTCGATACATATGAAGGGTGCGATGGGTAAATTGTCGTATTTCACTCTGGCAGAGATTTGGAAATGATATGCTGTACTGCCTGACATTTGCGGTGAAAGTCCAATACGAACATTTCAGAGTCTTTCGGTGTGTGTCTGAGGACAGTACAATCTGAGGACACATGTACTGAGAGTGATAAAAATCAAACATCCAGTCAACAGGAACGTGAAAAATAGAGTAACAGTTTTTGAAATGTCTTTGCAGCTTTTATTAATAAAGTATATATATATATATATATATATATATATATATATATATATACATTATTATTATTATTATTATTATTATTATTATTATTATTATTATTATTAGGGAGTATAGCTCCAAACTTACAGGGAAAAATTCCCTGTATAAATATATAAAATAAAACCACTATTATGAGATAAAACCACTATTATGCAACTCAAACAGTGATAGACATAAACCAACAAATACACAAATAACAAATAATATAACTATAATTAATATAATATATATATATTTTTTATTTTTATTTTTTTTAATGATAAATATAAATATAAATATAATGTAATAAGAAATAAGTAAAATATAATAAATAAAAACACTTATATTTATCATTAAAAAAAATATATATTATATTACAATTGCAGCGTGGAAGGTGTTTGTAAGCCATTTAAGAAACACACAAAAGCTGTTCGATTCACTTCAACATTTAAGTTTAATTTGTCAAAATATTTTCGTCGCTTTGAGACCGCGACCTGTTCACTGACAAAAATCCGTGCTGAATAAGGTTTATATATATATAGACAATTGCAACGTGGAAGGTGTTTATAAGCCATTTAAGAAACACACAAAAGCCGTTCGATTCACTTCAAAATTTAAGTTTAATTTGTCAAAATATTTTCGTCGCTTTGAGACCGCGACCTGTTCACTGACAAAAATCCGTACTGCATCAAAAATCCGTGCTGAGATGCAGGTCGCGGTCTTAAAGTGACGAAAATATTTTGACAAATTAAACTAAAATATTGAAGTGAATCGAACGGCTTTTGTGTGTTTCTTAAATGGCTTACAAACACCTTCCACGCTAAAATTGTTTTCGTTTCAGCACACGATCTCAGATCAAATAACTTGCTATGCAGGTACATCTCCTATATTATATTAATTATATTTATATTATTTGTTATTTATGTATTGGTTTATGCCTATCACTGTTTGAGTTGCATAATAGTGGTTTTATCTATAATTCATATATATATTGAGAAACCGACGGGTAAGATCGTCTGTAATGCATGTATAAAACTGTACACTTTGATCAATGTTATATATATTACATATTATGTGCTTATATATATATGTGTGTGTGTGTGTGTGTGTGTATTCTTATATTCTTTTATCGTTTCAGTCATTTCACTGCGGTCATGCAGGAGCACCGCCCTTAGTCGAGCAAATCGACCCCAGGACCTATTTTTTGTAAGCTTAGTACTTATTCTATCGGTCTTTCATACCGAGCCGCTAAATGACGAGGACGTAAACACAACAACATCGGTTGTGAAGCGATGTTGCCGGGACAAACACAGACACACA
Source organism: Octopus sinensis (assembly GCF_006345805.1). Lineage (NCBI taxonomy): Eukaryota > Metazoa > Mollusca > Cephalopoda > Octopoda > Octopodidae > Octopus > Octopus sinensis. Next base: position 63,922 of record NC_043026.1, read on the forward strand.
AACATATACATATATTATATATATACGACGGGATTCTTTCAGTTTCCGTCTACAAAATCCACTCACTGGTCGGCCCGAGGCTATAGTAGAAGACACTTGCCCAAGGTTCCGCGCTATGGGACTGAACCCAGAACCATGTGGTTGGTAAGCAAGCTACTTACCACACAGCCACTCCTGAGCCTATATATATTATTTGTGCATTAAGTCTACCATTTGTTTCTTGTTTAGAAAACATCGTAATATCTTAAGAAGTTTTCAAGCCGATGACATGGTGAATGTCTCCATTTAGTATTAAAAGACAAAATGGACACGAGCAATTTTCCTTCATTTGATCATCATGAAAAATTGTTAAGATATTAAGCTATATTCATGACATGAAACCATCGGTAGTCTTAATAGAAATAAAGAACTTTTATTCACCAAAGTGATGTTGAGAACTCATTCTAATTGCTCAACATTTGCTCCAATATGTGTATATACACACACACACACACACACGCACAGACACACACACATATTATCATTATTATTATTATTATTATTATTATTATTATTATTATTTTATTATTATTATTATTATTTCTTTACATGCAAAGAAATGATGGAGTAAATGTGGAGTGGACATTAGGGTAAGAATGACCAATAAAACAGCCGTTAAATTAGCTTGATCAATTTAACTTGATCCATTTATGCGTGTTTGTCTGTTATATATTTACTCTTACTTTTCAGGTGAAACTGGTGATTTATAAAAACCAAACACCTGTTGTGACTATGATTTTTGATGGACGAAATTCAAACCTTGAAAGCTGGTTCTCTCATGCAAACTTGAAAAGTTCTCCATGGGATGACCTATCTTCAGCCAACCCAAAGTTTTTCCAAATGAAGGGAGTTTTGTATGTTTTAAATATACTCTTCTGTTTCGCTATGTAGAGACGTAATATACCAAAAGCACTTTACGCACGCTACTAATATATATATATATATATCTGTTTCTTAACACTATATATTTATTCACGATATTTTCTTGAAGCGACCAAAGCATTTCCAGGCTTTCACTATAATATCTTCATTGAATATGATATACAGAGTACAAATTTGAACTACATCTGGTTCCCTCACTAATAATGAAATATAATATATCCAGCCTGTCGGCTGATTTGTGAACCCTGCTGATTTCTTAATTATAATTGTCCTGAATCATTAGAGACTAAATTTGATTTGGTATGGGGTTGCTGGTGGGTACTTACTGCTGATGATATTCAAAGTAGTAGAGATACATATTTAGCAATTCCATCGCAGCTGCTAGATGCTATTTGTCTATTACTGGGGCATTTCTGTAATTTTTAACACTGCACTTCTATATAAGTCGCTTTCTGGATACGAATAACGAAGTTTTCCGATTTCAACAGTGTATCTACATTAAGTGGCCTGTTTTAAAGTGGGGAAACACGAAAATATACATTCACCTTAAAATGTATGCTATAACTAGTTTTACTTGCGCGTGTTCGTTTTTAAATATTCTTTATTCCATTATATTATTTCTCTTAATTACCAGAATCCATTGCACGCTTATTTTCCTAATTTGTTTAACAAGGGAAAATGTTATGGTTGTTATATTTGTGGCGCTTTTTCTTACAAATTTTAACTGAAGTCTACTCCGTGTGTAATTTCTTATTTCTTTGCGTAATTGTACGAGTGTATTTCTGTGTGAGTGTGTGTGTGTCTGCGTGAATGCGTTCCTACGTGTGTGTGGGTGCGTATGCGTGTGTTCACGCACCTATGTTGTAAGATAGATCCCGTTGTGAATTTACTTTCTGCCTAATCAAAGAAATCGATTGACGGCTGTTGGAGCCGTCACTACAGATTTTAACAGACTGGTATAGATGTCTTTGTATCGTACCTGACGTGTATATACACTCTCGACAGTCCAGTTACTGCAATATTTGTCCTGAGATAGCATTTGTTTTCTCTCATTGTCCACTCAGGGAAAATACTACAGCAACTAGTCTATCGACTGTGTGTATATCCTTTCAATGTGAGGGCGCGTGGCTTAGTGGTTAGGGCATTCGGCTCATGATCGTAAGGTTGTGAGTTCGATTCTCGGCGACGCGTTGTGTCCTTGAGCAAGACACTTTATTTCACGTTGCTCCAGTCCACTCAGCTGGCAAAAATGAGTTGTACTTGTATTTCAAAGGGTCAGCCTTGTCACTCTCTGTGTCACGCTGATTATCCCCGAGAACTACGTTAAGGGTACACGTGTCTGTGGAATGCTCAGCCATTTGCACGTTAATTTTACGAGCAAGCTGTTCCGTTGATCGTATCAGCTGGGACCCTCGTCTTCGTAACCGGCGGAGTCTTTTTAGATCCTTTCAATATGATACACAAATGGCTATTTTAAATAAATACTGGTTCAAATGTGTACATCGAACATAATGGTATATTTAATAAATGTTTATATTTTCTCATTCTGAAACCCAAACGAATTTCTCTCCAACTTTATAGCGGTGTACGTCGCTTCTATATAACGAACCACAACGGTGGCTGTTCTGTTGAGAGTGGCTGGCTAGCCCTAAACGAAGCTGGAGTATACTGTGCATATGATAAAATGAATCACTTCCCTGCAATTCGTTATTCTGATGCAAAATCGAGAACCATCTGGAACAACGGTAAGTGATGCTTCCATTTTATGTCTTTCTGTGTCTCTGTCTTCCCCCTCTCTCTCTCTCTTTCTCCCTATCTATATGTCTGTCAATCTCCCTGTCTAGCTATCTGTCTATCTATCTATACACGATCCCTATTGATCGGCCCCATTTTCCTTTTTTTTTTTCACGATCCCTTTTGATAGGAATTCGACCCTTCTTTTTTTTTCTCCTTCTCTTGTTCCCCAAAAGAAAAGCACTACTTTATATTTTGCCCCGTCTGTGTCTAGCCCCTGCGTGGCCAATAAATAAATCGATTCTCAATGTGAGTAGTAATTGCAGCCAATCAGCCTGATCCAACTGATTTATGATCAAAGGTGTTCTGACCATGACCCACCTGGATATTTCCCATTACACTATGTGTAGACTTGGCTGCAATTTCTAGTAATTCGAGTGACCACCTTTAAAGCCCTCCCACGATATATTTGAATGTCTTTTTGTTGTTGATGTTGTTATTTGTTACTTGCAGGTTATGCATTAGCAGACTCCATGGCCATATTCATCCGCCTGAGGCAGCAGAACTAACCTAGCACATGATACCCATTGATACTATTGTTGTTGTTAACGCCCATCCAATCCAGCTGACCACCACTAGTGATCCGCATAGGTCAAGTAATACCTGTTAATAAAGAATCCATAAAAAATATTGGTGATCTTTCGTATTGAGTCGACAATTTATAAGCAGGCTTCTTCGGTAATTTCTGTGAACACGTGATCTCTTGTCAACTGCGTGCTTCTTCTGTCTGACGTGTCGAAGTGGAAGGGGAAGCTAATGGACCTACGTCTGTGTGTGTGTGTGCGTGCTTCTTTTTGTGTGTGTGTGAGTGCTTGTTCTGTTTTTATGTATTTATGGGTGTGGAATGTAGATATAAAAGCCTTGCGTATTTTTTCTTACCTGCTTCATGTGTTTAAGTAAAATCTGCAAATTTCCAAAAAGAAAACAAGATCGACGTCGAAAAAGCCATCTCAGTTATAGTACACAGGCACACACACACAAGAACAAACTCATACAATCATACACTCGTTAGCTTCTTCTTCCTCTTCGACACGTCAATCAGAACAAGCACGCAGTTGGCAAGACAACACGTGCTCACGGAAACTAACGAATATTTTGTTTTCATTCGTCTACTCAAAACGAAGCTATGCCAAACTATTCCATCCAACATCGGTCTTTTGAGTTGTCATTCTCTTTCTCTCTCTCCAGGGACAGAACTGTTTTTGTTATTGTTCCAGGTCACATCTGACCATAAATATGCATGCGTGTGTGTATGAGTCTGTGTGTGTGTGTGTGTGTGTGTGTGTGTGCGTGTGTGTGTGAACTTCTTTATTTGTATTAAAGCTACCAATGGTTTCAGGTCATGAAAAGATCGTTGTATCTTAAGAATTTTTCAAGGCCATCACATGAAGGAACAGTTTTCGCCTCCATTTTGTGTTATAAACATAAACGGAGAAAAAAACCATGTGATCGGCTGGAAAAATTGTTAAGATAGGAGTGGCTGTGAGATACGTACCTTGCTTACCAGCTACATGGTTCCGGGTTCAATATCACTGCGTGGCGCCTTCGGCAAGTGCATTCTACTGTATCCTCAGGCCGAACAAAGTCTTCTAAGTGGATTTGCTAGACGGAAAGTGAAAGAAGCCCGTCGTATATATATTGAGTGTGTGTCTGTGTGTCTGTGTTTGTCCCCCCAACATCGCTTGACAACCGATGCTGGTGTGTTTACGCCCCGGCAACTTGGCGGTTTAAAGTACTAGGCTTACAAAGAAGAAGTACTGCGGCAGTTTTGCTCGACTAAAGGAGCTGCCACAGCATGGCCGCGTTCAAATGACTGAAACATAAGAGTAGAAGAATAAAAGAATATTTTCTAAACATGAATAAAATGGTAGCATTAATGCTTCAATAATATGATTAAATAGATAGATAGATAGATAGATAGATAGATAGATAGATAGATAGATAGATAGATAGATAGATAGATAGATAGATAGATAGATAGATACAACAGACTTCTTTCAGTTTCCGCCAACCAAACCTACTCACAAGGCTTTGGTCGGCCAGACTCGAAGATATTTGCGAAAGTTGCCCCGAAATGGGACTCAACATGGAACCAAGTGGTTGGTAAGCAAATAAGTAACTTTGTAATTACAAGAGTAAAAATTATCAAATAATTATTTAGTAGTTGTGAGCATGCGAATTTACAGTCAGAAGACATAAATACTTTTAAATATAATAGTATATGAAATATACGCGGAGTGATAAGTATCATGTGGATTTCTTACATGCTAAAAATAGCAGTCAAAGTCTAAAACCACGAAAGAATATTCTTACATTAAAGCACGTTGATTTGTAATCAAGCAACACATTTGAGTGAATAAAAATATAGTAAACCTTATACTCAAGGGTTTCACTATTAAAGACAAAATAAATCATTTAATGAAATAATTTATTGATTAATTAATTTTCTATAGCTCGTCGGAAAGGTCGCTAATTAAATGCATAAACATAAAACTGCAATACATATCGAAAACACAAATTAAACAGATGCGCACTCTGGTCCATGTTTATGCATCATTGATTCATCTCAGAATGCCCGCAAACAATGTGCAACATATACATATATATATATATACATGTATATAATATTTGTGACTTGGAACCAGTGAAAGGATAATTAAACTATAGCATTTAACACCAATTCAAAGCCAAACAGTGTTAAACAATGTGTGTGTATGCCTTTTGTTTGTAATTAAAAAGTGCACTGATAATTTCTGTGATACATGTAGAAACACGCAGGGAGAAGTTGGTGAAAACTGTTCTTGTTACAATGTTTCGAAATCGATAACCAAGTCACGTGGAAATGTTGATAGAGGCAAGAGTGCTTACGTGATTAATTGATGTTAAATGAAGAGGTATCTTTTGAGATGGCAACTAGGAAGGATTTAAATCGATTGTGTACGAATGCCGAACTATGAGAAAATCCGCATTGACGAATGCCTTTCTACAATGTAAGTCTTAGTCTAAGCGGAGAAGGAACACACACGAGGACGGAAAGTCTTTCCTGTAGATGTCACACGTGTATGACGAAAGATTCATGGATAATGGCCATGAGTTAGAATAAGAACAGTAGTAAACGAGTGAAGAGCGAAGATATGGTGCGTGTGTTTATTTGGCAAATAAACAAGAACAACGACAGTAATTTTATTCAGCTGAATACACGTTATTGATTGGTTGAAATTACCGAAATACGACAACTTTAACGTGAAATAACTTCGTAAATATAAGTTTTTCTCCAAAATGCTGAGAGTAAAATATGTTTTATATGACACATTCTATCAGTGTCCGAAGTTTCAAAGTGTTTAGTTGCGAAAAAATTAATTTCTAAATCTGTAGGTCAAAAGGTAAAGATCCTATAACGAGATAATAAATAACGTCCTCGCAAATCGTTGTACTCAAGATACACAATACTTGTACTTACACTCGACAATACGCAACTCTCGGCTTTACACAGCTCACCGACTCTCCTTTTCTTTATTTGGCACCCAGGCCTTAACAGAGAGGGGACAACAAAAGGACAGACAGAACACAACAAATGGGGACAAAAAATATGCAGCGAACGCAAAATGAAAAAATGTATAATGAAATCGATCCTGATGAAATGGCTGCATGAGCCCCACTCCGATTCTTTATTTAGGCACTCGGCAACTAACACGGAGGGGACACTACAAGGACAGACACAACACCACAGTGGGGACAATAAACATAAAACGAATGAGCATGACTATTATATAATAATGAAAGATGAATGGTTGCAGGAGCCCCACTCACAAGCAGTACCATTTAACTGTTAATTTAGACAATTTTTTAGTTTTCTTTTTTCTTTTTGCATTTTCTTTCCCATTTAAAAAAAAATCTATTTCCTTCATTTTTTCTTTCTTATTTTTTCTTCTCTTTTTACCTTTTTAAAGGACTCCTCTATTACCATTCATTAGGGGCATTAATTCCTCGTATTTATCTTCTTTTGGTAGTTGCTCAAATTAAATTTCTTTCCCCAAAGGGTTCACATAGTCCTTTCAACCTTTTATACCTTTCCTTGTCAATCGCCACACCCTTGATGTGTTCCAGCTAACGTTCAGCTGGCAATCCTATTCTTATGGCACCTTTGAATTTCCTTATTTTTCGCTCTATGTCGGTGCTTTTCACATATATTACTACAATCCACTTTTTCTTATTAGTAATTACTTGGTTACGCTCCGGACATGGGCGGTCCTGGCTATTCGTTTCCCTTCGTTCCTCCGTCTGTACATAACCATAACCGTCCACGATTATATTTTCTAATCTATGTAGCGATACTTCTGCTGGGGTATCGGCCAGTTCATCGGTACCTCCTCTATTTACTCAATTTTGCACCGTTGACACGACTGGAGCGGCATCACGTGATGTAGAAACTATGTTAGCATGAATACCTTTGGCAGGCTGAACCATTTTGTGCACGTGCTCGAGAATATCACGATGCCAAATATTCTCCATTTTCAAATATAATATTCAGTTCTAGGAAAACCAATTTCCTTTAAGGGGATCGAAAACATCCCATTTTCCACCGGTTCTTCAGTTAAATACCCAATATGATAGAGAAAGATTTATCAAAACTAAAAAGGGTATATATTCAATTTTGAAGCACTCCGTCGGTTACGACAACGAGGGTTCCGGTTGATCCGAATAAACGGAACAGCCTGCTCGTGAAATTAACGTGTAAGTGGCTGAGCACTCCACAGACACGTGTACCCTTAACGTAGTTCTCGGGGATATTTAGCGTGACACAGAGAGTGACAAGGCCGGCCCTTTGAAATACAGGTACAACAGAAGCAGGTAGTAAGAGAGAGAGAAAGTTGTGGTGAAAGAGTACAGCAGGGATCACCACCATCCCCTGCCGGAGCATCGGATGGAAGCACTCCGTCGGTTACGACGACGAGGGTTCCGGTTGATCCGAATCAACGGAACAGCCTGCTCGTGAAATTAACGTGTAAGTGGCTGAGCACTCCACAGACACGTGTACCCTTAACGTAGTTCTCGGGGATATTCAGCGTGACACAGAGAGTGACAAGGCCGGCCCTTTGAAATACAGGTACAACAGAAGCAGGTAGTAAGAGAGAGAGAAAGTTGTGGTGAAAGAGTACAGCAGGGATCACCACCATCCCCTGCCGGAGCCTCGTGGAGCTTTAGGTGTTTTCGCTCAATAAACACTCACAACGCCCGGTCTGGGAATCGAAACCGCGATCCTATGACCGCGAGTCCGCTGCCCTAACCACTGGGCCATTGCGCCTCCACATATATTCAATATAGATAGATTAAAAGGATAGAGAGAATTACAATTTTCATGTTTTAATCTTAATTTATTAACATTATAATATACTTATACTATAGGCGCAGGAGTGGCTGTGTGGTAAGTAGCTTACTTACCAACCACATGGTTCCGGGTTCAGTCCCACTGCGTGGCACCTGGGGCCGACCGAAGCCTTGTGAGTGGATTTGGTAAATGGAAACTAAAAGAAGCCCGTCGTATATATATATATATATATGTGTGTGTGTGTGTGTGTGTGTTTGTGTTTGTCTCCCCAACATCGCTTGACAACCGATGCTGGTGTGTTTCCGTCCCCGATACATAGCGGTTCGGCGAAAGAGACCGATAGAATAAGTACTCGGCTTACAAAGAATAAGTCCCGTGGTCGATTTGCTCGAGTAATGGGCGGTTTTCCATTAGACAAATTATTAACATTAGTTATCTCCCTTGCATCCTGTTGAAGCTCAAGTTTCGAACTGTACTGCTTTTTTATGTAAATAATTTTTGCTGTTAACATGGTCCGATTTGAATTTTTTCTTCTACGGAAGGAAGAGCAAGCCTTCTTCTGTCATACTCTCAATTTTGGTCAACCCCACTGCGTAACTGGTACTTAATTTATCGACCCCGAAAGGATGAAAGGCAAAGTCGAACTCGGTGGAATTTGAACTCAGAACGTATCGGCAGACAAAATACGGCTACGCACTTCGGCCGGCGTGCTAACGTTTCTGCCAGCTCGCCGCCTTTACTGGCTTTAATATACTTAACGTTATCCCTTTAACTTGCTTACGAATGGCGGAATATAAAACGAACAGGTTTCACCAGTTTCAGACTGCAGTTTAAGACGGGGTGTACACCTTTTTAAGTGTGCGTGTCTCTGATGTATATTCATGTATTTCTTTTTATTTGCATATGTTTATACTGTTTTCACTCATCCTTTTTCACTGTGTCTGTGTGTTCGTTCATTGTTTCCCTCTCTTTTTCTTTCTATCCTTTTTATTCCTCTTTCCTTCTACTCTTTCTATTCTTGCCTCCTTTTCTACTTCTATAACCAAGTCATCAACACCTCACACCACTACCACTCCTCCTAAACTTTACTCAATCTCTCTATATATAAACGGCAGTTTGTCTGTGTGTGTTTCTGTGTGTCTGATACGTTGTACCCTCACCCTGACCACGGCTTTCAACCGATTCTGATGAAACTTGACACACACATAGCCCAATGTCATAATTCAAAACTAACGCAGCGAAAATTTTGAAAAGTTCCCCCAGTTCTGAAAAAAATCGATAAATTCGACATGGGGTCGAGAATCAGAAACACAAACCACAGACTGTCTAGGGGACGCAACTCGACCTTTTTAACTAAAAAAAAAATTTACCATCATTTTTTTTCCATTTTTTGGCTTTAAGTCTCTAAAAATGCCTTATAGTTATTTCCCTTACAAACCCGAGCAACGCCGGGCGATACTGCTAGTACTTATTATATGTGAGCTGGCAGAAACGTTAGCACGCCGGGCGAAATGCTTCACGGTATTTCGTCTGCCGCTACGTTCTGAGTTCAAATTCCGCCGAGGTCGACTTTGCCTTTCATCCTTTCGGGGTCGATAAATGAAAGTACCAGTTACGCACTGGTTTCGATGTAATCGACTTAATACCTATGTCTGTCTTTGTTTGTCCCCTCTGTGTTTAGCCCCTTGTGGGCAATAAAGAAATAGGAAATAGATATTTCGTCTGCCGCTACGTTCTAAGTTCAAATTCCGCCGAGGTCGGCGTTGCCTTTCATCCCTTCGTGGTCGATAAATTAAGTACCAGTTACGCACTGGGATCCATGTAATCGACTTAATCCCTTTGTCTGTCCTTGTTTGTGCCCTTTGTGTTTAGCCCCTTGTGGCTAATAAATAAAAATAATATTATATGTTTCTATCATTAACTCGGCTCTTCTTCCTCTATATTCCCTCTCTTTCTTTATCTCTCTCTCTCTCTCTCTCTCTCTTATTCTTCCCATACTCTGTCTTTTTCTCTTTCCTTTCATTCCTTCTTGATTTATCGGTTTACATTTCGTTCCAAGTTGTTAATAGAAACACCAGAAGCCTGTCACTGGGTGTCTGTGTTTGTTTGGCCCCTTGCAGGGCTATATTCGGCCCCACAAACAATGGGCGTTTTAATCACATACAACTAAGCAAGATGGCGGAGAGCATCTTCAAAGAGTTAAAAAGAATAAACTGGCTCTCTCGCAGGTGACTGCTGAAGATTTCCCTCCCCTACACGTATATAAACAAATAATTTATGTGCATCACTTTGAAGAATTTACTCGAACAAATCGACCGAAGACTTATTCTATGAAGTTCATTCTATCGGAATGTCGAGTCTCTAAGTTACGGGGACGGAGACACACCAACAATAGTTGTGAAGCAAACGCCACAACACACAAACAAACCAAAAGGAACACGCTCGCACGCATATCACACACACATACACACACAAACACGCTCATCCTCACACATATACCCACAGACAACACACACACACACACACACACACACACACACACACAAACACACACATATACATTGTTTTGTTAAAACCGAAAAACCTTCAGAAAACTCTGACCCAGGCTTTCACGTGACCGTTCATTAGACAGTTAGGATAGCTCGGAATAATTAAATTATGTGAGTACATATATATCACAATGCGAGATCTGATCAAAACGTATCGGGACTGCTGCTATAAAGAGGAAACTACAACACACAGGAATTCAGGATTTCATCTCCTTCGAAGTATTTCTCTTCTGAAGCAACACAATTTATGAAGCATCGTTTCAGTCGTCAGGAACATCCCTGGAATTCATTTCTGAGGATAGCGAGCATCTACCTCGTCGAATTCTCTAGGATTTTCTCGACATCTTCAAATCTTTTGGGCCTTCCACTACGAAGACCTTGGTTCCGGTGTCATAGCAACAGGCACAAGGTCTTCACCTGTAATGACGTTTTTCAAATGACTTCCTAGACACAACCAAATAGATTCTGCACCGCTGACAGCCTTTCTTCTTCTTGGGACAACCACACTCAAGACACTTTACTTCTAAACACTGCTATCAACAACGGAAGTTAGTGGAAACTTTATAACCACCGTGAATGATCACCATATTTCATTCTGTAACTGCCACCTCTGAAGTGTGCAGTGTTACATAATAGATCGGACTCTTACCTAACATTCCATTGAACCCATAGTGACAAAACGATGGGTTAGATCGTCTCTAATATATGTATAAAACTGTACGTATTATATATATATATATATATACATTAAATATATTATGTATATTATATATGTATGGATATATATGTATGGATATATATATATATATATATATATATATATATATATATATATATATATATATATATATATATGATATACATAATATATATATACAACTTATAAACAAGGGCAAAAGAAATAATTATCATGCCAAATATGCGGAAAATAGACAAATCTTGTTCACTTCCGGACTCTCTCACTCTATGAGAGTTTTCAGTCCGATCGCACGTGTCTCGAGGTGTGCTGGAGAATTTCTATTTTGGATATTTTTGTGGTACTTAAGTATGCTCATGACTTAATGTTTGCTTCTTCCATGGGTATAAGTAAGTATTTCATTTATTTCTTACGGTATTTATCGCTGACGAGGAAAAAATTGTTATGAATTAACTCTGAAATTGGGAGCGATATGATATTAACGGAATTTTTTAGAAATTTCTGTCGGCTTACTTCGAGACACGTGCTTATAGCAATAACTTATATGGTTAGTGATGATGTGTCTATTTTCGGCATATTTCGCATTAGGATTTTTCTTTTCCCTTGTTTATAAGTTGTTTATAAATTTAACCTTTAAAGTTATTTTTCAATATGCTGCCATTCGTAAGCAAGTTAAAGGGATAACGTTAAGTATATTAAAGCCAGTAAAGGCGGCGAGCTTGCAGAAACGTTAGCACACCGGCCGAAGAGCGTAGCCGTATTTTGTCTGCCGATACGTTCTGAGTTCAAATTCCACTGATGTCAACTTTGCTTTTCATCTTTTCGGTGTCGATAAATTAAGTACCAGTTACGCAGTGCGGTTGACCAAAATTGAGATTATGACAGAAGAAGGCTTGCTCTTCCTTCCGTAGAAGAAAAAATTCAAATCGGACCATGTTAACAGCAAAAATTAATTACATAAAAAAGCAGTACAGTTCGAAACTTGAGCTTCAACAGGATGCAAGGGAGATAACTAATGTTAATAATTTGTCTAATGGAAAACCGCCCATTACTCGAGCAAATCGACCACGGGACTTATTCTTTGTAAGCCGAGTACTTATTCTATCGGTCTCTTTCGCCGAACCGCTATGTATCGGGGACGGAAACACACCAGCATCGGTTGTCAAGCGATGTTGGGGAGACAAACACAAACACACACACACACACACACATATATATATATATATATATACGACGGGCTTCTTTTAGTTTCCATTTACCTAATCCACTCACAAGGCTTCGGTCGGCCCAAGGCTATAGTAGAAGACACTTGCGCCAGGTGCCACGCAGTGGGACTGAACCCGGAACCATGTGGTTGGTAAGTAAGCTACTTACCACACAGCCACTCCTGCGCCTATAGTATAATTATATTATAATGTTAATAAATTAAGATAAAAATATGAAAATTGTAATTCTCTCTATCCTTTTAATCTATCTATATTGAATATATGTGGAGGCGCAATGGCACAGTGGTTAGGGCAGCGGACTCGCGGTAATAGGATCGCGGTTTCGATTCCCAGACCGGGCGTTGTGAGTGTTTATTGAGCGAAAACACCTAAAGCTCCACGAGGCTCCGGCAGTGGATGGTGGTGATCCCTGCTGTACTCTTTCACCACAACTTTCTCTCTCTCTTACTTCCTGCTTCTGTTGTACCTGTATTTCAAAGGGCCGGCCTTGTCACTCTCTGTGTCACGCTGAATATCCCCGAGAACTCCGTGTCTGTGGAGTGCTCAGCCACTTACACGTTAATTTCACGAGCAGGCTGTTCCGTTGATTCGGATCAACCGGAACCCTCGTTGTCGTAACCGACGGAGTGCTTCAAAATTGAATATATACCCTTTTTAGTTTTGATAAATCTTTCTCTATCATATTGGGTATTTAACTGAAGAACCGGTGGAAAATGGGATGTTTTCGATCCCCTTAAAGGAAATTGGTTTTCCTAGAACTGAATATTATATTTGAAAATGGAGAATATTTGGCATCGTGATATTCTCGAGCACGTGCACAAAAAAGGTTCAGCCTGCCAAAGGTATTCATGCTAACATAGTTTCTACATCACGTGATGCCGCTCCAGTCGTGACAACGGTGCAAAATTGAGAAAATAGAGGAGGTACCGATGAACTGGCAGATACCCCAGCAGAAGTATCGCTACATAGATTGGAAAATATAATCGTGGACGGTTATGGTTATGTACAGACGGAGGAACGAAGGGAAACGAATAGCCAGGACCGCCCATGTCCGGAGCGTAACCAAGTAATTACTAATAAGAAAAAGTGGATTGTAGTAATATATGTGAAAAGCACCGACATAGAGCGAAAAATAAGGAAATTCAAAGGTGCCATAAGAATAGGATTGCCAGCTGAACGTTAGCTGGAACACATCAAGGGTGTGGCGATTGACAAGGAAAGGTATAAAAGGTTGAAAGGACTATGTGAACCCTTTGGGGAAAGAATTTTAATTTGAGCAACTACCAAAAGAAGATAAATACGAGGAATTAATACCCCTAATGAATGGTAATAGAGGAGTCCTTTAAAAAAGTAAAAAGAGAAGAAAAAATAAGAAAGAAAAAATGAAGGAAATAGATTTTTTTTTAAATGGGAAAGAAAATGCAAAAAGAAAAAAGAAAACTAAAAAATTGTCTAAATTAACAGTTAAATGGTACTGCTTGTGAGTGGGGCTCCTGCAACCATTCATCTTTCATTATTATATAATTGTCATGCTCATTCGTTTTATGTTTATTGTCCCCACTGTGGTGTTGTGTCTGTCCTTGTAGTGTCCCCTCCGTGTTAGTTGCCGAGTGCCTAAATAAAGAATCGGAGTGGGGCTCATGCAGCCATTTCATCAGGATCGATTTCATTATACATTTTTTCATTTTGCGTTCGCTGCATATTTTTTGTCCCCATTTGTTGTGTTCTGTCTGTCCTTTTGTTGTCCCCTCTCTGTTAAGGCCTGGGTGCCAAATAAAGAAAAGGAGAGTCGGTGAGCTGTGTAAAGCCGAGAGTTGCGTATTGTCGAGTGTAAGTACAAGTATTGTGTATCTTGAGTACAACGATTTGCGAGGACGTTATTTATTATCTCGTTATAGGATCTTTACCTTTTGACCTACAGATTTAGAAATTAATTTTTTCGCAACTAAACACTTTGAAACTTCGGACACTGATAGAATGTGTCATATAAAACATATTTTACTCTCAGCATTTTGGAGAAAAACTTATATTTACGAAGTTATTTCACGTTAAAGTTGTCGTATTTCGGTAACTTCAACCAATCAATAACGTGTATTCAGCTGAATAAAATTACTGTCGTTGTTCTTGTTTATTTGCCAAATAAACACACGCACCATATCTTCGCTCTTCACTCGTTTACTACTGTTCTTATTCTAACTCATGGCCATTATCCATGAATCTTTCATCATACACGTGTGACATCTACAGGAAAGACTTTCCGTCCTCGTGTGTGTTCCTTCTCCGCTTAGACTAAGACTTACATTGTAGAAAGGCATTCGTCAATGTGGATTTTCTCATAGTTCGGCATTCGTACACAATCAATTTAAATCCTTCCTAGTTGCCATCTCAAAAGATACCTCTTCATTTAACATCAATTAATCACGTAAGCACTCTTGCCTCTATCAACATTTCCACGTGACTTGGTTATCGACTTCGAAACATTGTAACACAAACAGTTTTCACCAACTTCTCCCTGCGTGTTTCTACATGTATCACAGAAATTATCAGTGCACTTTTTAATTACAAACAAAAGGCACACACACACACATTGTTTAACACTGTTTGGCTTCGATTTGGTGTTAAATGCTATAGTTTAATTATCCTTTCACTGGTTCCAAGTCACAAATATTATATACATGTATATATATATATATATATATATATATATATATATATATATATATATATATATGATTGATTGATTGATTCTAGTTTCAGCTCATGAGCAGTGGCCAAGCTGGGGCACCGCCATTCGGTGTTGCTACATGGTTTTACCTCACGAAAGCTTTTTAGCAACTGCCATTTGGTGCATGAGAGAGTTCGATGCAGCTGCCCTCATCTGCACCTCCTGCCGTGAAGTTGGTTCATCTGGGACACCTGACAGGAAGAGATCCAGTTTCATTTTAAAGATATCTGCATCCACCCCATGCAGGTCTCTTAGGTTCTTCGGGAGGATATATATATATATATATATATATATGTTGCACATTGTTTGCGTGCATTCTGAGATGAATCAATGATGCATAAACATGGACCAGAGTGCGCATCTGTTTAATTTGTGTTTTCGATATGTATTGCAGTTTTATGTTTATGCATTTAATTAGCGACCTTTCCGACGAGCTATAGAAAATTAATTAATCAATAAATTATTTCATTAATTGATTTATTTTGTCATTAATACCGAAACTCTTGAGTATAAGGTTTACTATATTTTTATTCACTCAAATGTGTTGCTTGATTACAAATCAACGTGCTTTAATGTAAGAATATTCTTTCGTGGTTTTAGACTTTGACTGCTATTTTTAGCATGTAAGAAATCCACATAATACTTTTCACTCAGCGTATATTTCATATACTATTATATTTAAAAGTATTTATGTCTTCTGACTGTAAATTCGCATGCTCACAACTACTAAATAATTATTTGATAATTTATACTCATGTAATTATAAAGTTACTTATTTGCTTACCAACCACTTGGTTCCATGTTGAGTCCCATTTCGGGGCAACTTTCGCAAATATCTTCGAGTCTGGCCGACCAAAGCCTTGTGAGTAGATTTGGTTGGCGGAAACTGAAAGAAGCCCGTTGTATCTATCTATCTATCTATCTATCTATCTATCTATCTATCTATCTATCTATCTATCTATCTATCTATTTATCTATCTATCTATCTATCTATCTAATATTATTTGAGCATCAATACTACCCTGTTATTCATGTTTAGAAAATATTCTTTTATTCTTCTACACTTATGTTTCAGTCATTTGAATGCGGCCATGCTGTAGCAGCACCTTTAGTCGAGCAAAACTGCCGCAGTACTTATTCTTTGTAAGCCTAGTACTTTAAACCGCCAAGTTGCCGGGGCGTAAACACACCAGCATCGGTTGTGAAGCGATGTTGGGGGGACAAACACAGACACAGAGACACACATTCAATATATATACGACGGGCTTCTTTCACTTTCCGTCTAGCAAATGCACTTAGAAGGCTTTGATCGGCCTGAGGCTACAGTAAAATGCACTTGCCAAAGGAACCATGTAGCTGGTAAGCAAGGTACGTATCACACAGCCACTCCTATCTTAACAATTTTTCGAGCCGATCACATGGTTGTTTTTCTCCATTAAGGTTTATAACACAAAATGGTGACGAAATCTGTTCCTTCATGTGATGGCCTTGAAAAATTGTTAAGATACAACGATCTTTTCATGACCTGAAACCATTGGTAGCTTTAATACAAATAAAGACGTTCACACACACACGCACACACACACACACACACACACACACACACACACACACACACACACACACACCCATGCATATTTTTGGTCAGATGTGACCTGGAACAACAACAAACCAGTTCTGTCGCTGGACAGAGACAAAGAGAATGACAACTCAAAAGACCGATGTTGGATGGAATAGTTTGGCATAGCTTCGTTTTGAGTAGACGAATGAAAACAAAATATTCGTTAGTTTCCGTGAGCACGTGTTGTCTTGCCAACTGCGTGTTTTTTCTGATTGACGTGTCGAAGAGGAAGAAGAAGCTAATGAGTGTATGATTGTGTGAGTTTGTTCTTGTGCGCGCGTGCTTGTTCACGTGTGTGTTTGTGTGTGTGTGTGTGTGTGTGTGTGTGTGTGTGTGTGTACTATAACTGTGATGGCTTTTCGACGTCGATCTCGTTTTCTTTTTGGAAATTTACAGATTTTACTTACGCACATGAAGCAGGTGAGAAGAAATACGCAAGGCTTTTATATCTACATTCCACACCCATAAATACATAAAAACAGAACAAGCACTCACACACACACAAAAAGAAGCATGCACACACACACAGACGTAGGTCCATTAGCTTCCCCTTCCACTTCGACACGTCAGACAGAAGAAGCACGCAGTTGACAAGAGATCACGTGTTCACAGAAATTACCGAAGAAGCCTGCTTATAAATTGTCGACTCAATACGAAAGATCACCAATATTTTTTATGGATTCTTTATTAACAGGTATTACTTGACCTATGCGGATCACTAGTGGTGGTCAGCTGGATTGGATGGGCGTTAACAACAACAATAGTATCAATGGAAATCATGTGCTGGGTTAGTTCTGCTGCCTCAGGCGGATGAATATGGCCATGGAGTCTGCTAATGCATAACCTGCAAGTAACAAATAACAACATCAACAACAAAAAGACATTCAAATATATCGTGGGAGGGCTTTAAAGGTGGTCACTCGAATTACTAGAAATTGCAGCCAAATCTACACATAGTGTAATGGGAAACATCCAGGTGGGTCATGGTCAGAACACCTTTGATCATAAATCAGTTGGATCAGGCTGATTGGCTGCAATTACTACTCACATTGAGAATCGATTTATTTATTGGCCACGCAGAGGCTAGACACAGAAGGGACAAATATAAAATAGTGCTTTTCTTTTGGGGTCAAGAGAAGGAGAAAAAAAGAAAGAAAAAAGAGGGGTCGAATTCCGATCAAAAGGGATCGTGAAAAAAAAAAAAGAAAATGGGGCCGATCAATAGGGATCGTGTATAGATAGATAGACAGATAGCTAGACAGGGAGATTGACAGACAGATAGATAGGGAGAAAGAGAGAGAGAGAGGGGGGAGACAGAGACACAGAAAGACATAAAATGGAAGCATCACTTACCGTTGTTCCAGATGGTTTTCGATTTTGCATCAGAATAACGAATTGCAGGGAAGTGATCCATTTCATCATATGCACAGAACATTTGATCTTGAACTACGGCTAGCCAGCCACTCTCAGAAAGACAGCCATCGTTGTGGTTCGTTATATAGAAGCGACGTACATTCCTACAAAGTTGGAGAAGAACTCGTTTGGGTTTCAGAATGAGAAAATATAAACATTTATTAAATATACCATTATGTTCGACGTACACATTTGAACAAGTATTTTATTAAAATAGCCATTTGTGTATCATATTGAAAGGATATACACACAGTCGATAGGCTAGTTTCTGTAGTATTTTCCCTGAGTGGAGTATGAGAGAAAACAACTGCTATCTCAGGACAAATATTGCAGTAACTGGACTGTCGAGAGTGTATATACACGTCAGGTACGATACAAAGACATCTATACCAGTCTGTTAAAATCTGCAGTGACGGCTCCAACAGCCGTCAATAGATTTCTTTGATTAGGCAGAAAGTAAATTCACAACGGGATCTATCTTACAACATAGGTGCGTGAACACACGCATAAGCACGCACACACACGCACGAACGCATTCACGCAGACACACACACACTCACACAGAAATACACTCGTACAATTACGCAAAGAAATAAGAAATTACACACGAAGTAGACTTCAGTTAAAATTTGTAAGAAAAAGCGCCACAAATATAACAACCATAACATTTTCCCTTGTTAAACAAATTAGGAAACTAAGCGTGCAATGGATTCTGGTAATTAAGAGAAATAATATAATGGAATAAAGAATATTTAAAAACGAACACGCGCAAGTAAAACTAGTTATAACATACATTTTAATGTGAATGTATATTTTCGTGTTTCCTCACTTTAAAACAGGCCGCTTAATGTAGATACACTGTTGAAATCGGAAAACTTCGTTATTCGTATCCAGAAAGCAACTCATATAGAGGAACAGTGTTAAAAATTACAGAAATGCCCCAGTAATAGACAAATAGCATCTAGCAGCTGCGATGGAATTGCTAAATATGTATCTCTACTACTTTGAATGTCATCAGCAGTAAGTACCCACCAGCAACCGCATACCAAATCAAATTTAGTTTCTAATGATACAGGACAATTATAATTAAGAAATCAGCAGGGTTCACAAATCAGCAGACAGGCTGGATATAGTATATTTCATTATTAGTGAGGGAACCAGATGTAGTTCAAATTTGTACTCTGTATATCATATTCAATGAAGATATTATAGTGAAAGCCTGGAAATGCTTTGGTCGCTTCAAGAAAATATCGTGAATAAATATATAGTGTTAAGAAACAGATATATATATATATGTATATATATATATATATATATACACACATACATACATATATATATATATATATATATATATATAAATATATATATATACATATATATAAGTATGTATATATATATATATATATATATATACACACATACCTACATATATATATATATATATATATATATATATATATATATATATATATATATATATATATATATATATATATATACATACTTATATATATGTATATATATATTTATATATATATATATATATATATAACGGGAAGGTTTATGAAAATAAACAAAAGACGAAGGCAGGTGTAGTACAAACAAATAATGTATTACTATGGCGCTGAGGAATAGAAATAAAGGAGAGAAAAAATTGCATGTAGGGGCTAACGATTCAACATGGCGTTCTGATTTCAGAAGTCAGAGATCGGAGGTCAAACGTTAGAGGTCAGACGTTAGACACTAGAGGGATAGTAGGGGAGATAACAGGGTAAAGTGACCGCGCTCCAACCTGAAGGTGCGTGTGTGCATAAGAGAGTATGTATGTGCATGTGGAAGAGGGCTGGTGGTTTGGACGTGTGTATGTATGTATGATGTGATGTGTAATGTCGTATGGTGTAGTGTAGTGTGGTGTTGGGGAGAGGGAGAGGGGAGAGGGGGGAGGAGAGCAGGGGGCGAGGGGAGAGGAGGGGGCGAGGGGAGGACGAGGGAGAGGAGAAGGAAGGAGAGGAGAAGATGAGAAGGAGGAGGGGAGGAGAAGAAAGGGGAAGGGGAGGAGAAGAAAGGGGAAGGGGAGGAGAATGGAAAGAGAAAGGAAGAAGAGAGGGGAGAGGGAGAGGAGGATGAGGGGAAGAGAAGGGGAGTGAGGGAGCAGAGAGAAAGAGAGAGGGGGAAGAGGGAAGAAGAAAGAAGAAAGAAGAAGAGGGAAGAAGGGAAAGGAGGGAAAGTGGAAAGAGAAGAAAGGAAAGGAGAGAAAGAGAGTAGGGGTGAAAAGATGAAGGACTGAAGAGAAGTAGGAGTCGGGGAGGTTAAATGAAAAAGTGGGGAGAGTTGAGACTAAATGGCGTGAAAGAGCGAAGAGAGAAGATTAATCCCTGTTCACTGCGCAAACAGGAATCCGGATGGGCTCTGTGCAAGGACAATCCGAACACAGACAGGTGTTCCAAGGAGTTACCGGTGGAACGGAAACGGCGTGAGAGCGGTGTATCGTTGGCAAGGCGGATGTCTCGGATGTGTTCCGCGAACCGGTCAGCCAAGCGGCGTCCCATTTGTCCGATGTACATGGAATGGCAGAGAGAGCAGGAGATGCAATAGATAATATTGCTGGAGGTGCTGGTGAAGGAGTCGAGGATGCGATCAGGTCGATGATGGGTGCCAGTGAGGAGGGTGGTGTTGGAGAGGTAAGGGCAAGTGCGGCAACATGGCGGGAGCAGGGGAACGAGCCAGGTTGGGAGGTAGGGTCAGGGAAGAAGCTGTGGACCAAGAGGTCTCGTAGGTTATGGGCTCGTTTGAAAGAGGGTAGGGTTGGTTAGGGAAGAGGTGTGAAGTGTACGGGTCAGACTGGAGATGCCGGAAAGCTCGAAGAATGGTGCGTTGGAGAGGTAGGGTGGTGGGGTGGTAAGTGAGGGGAAAAGGGAGGCGGGAGACTGCAGGGCGGGTTCGAGGGGAGAGAGCAGATGCACGGTCTACAGAACGTTCTCTGGCAAGGGCGGTGTGGATAGTGGTGAGGGGATATCCACGTAGGATGAAGTGGCGAGCCATGAGTTGAGACTGAGTCTTAAAGTCATGGTCGTCACTACAGAGCCTACGTAGACGGAGGAATTGAGAATAGGGGATGGAAAGCTTAGTGTGTTTGGGGTGGGAGGAAGAGAAGTTTAGGTATGAGTGTGAGTCTGTGTGTTTGTAGTGAATGGAGGTGGTAAGAGTGGAGTGATGAATGCTGACCGAAATGTCGAGGAAGGAGACAGAGGTGTAGGAGATAGTGGAGGTGAAGTGGAGGGCAGGATGGAAGGATTGAACGAAAGAGAGAAAGAATCTAGATGTTCACGGGAGAGTGAGGTGGCACCGATAATATCGTCAATGTAACGACCGTATAGTTCGGGAGTGGGACCAGTGAAATTAGAGAATATTTGGGCCTCAACATAGCCAACGAACAGGTTCGCATAGTTGGGGCCCATTCGCGTTCCCATGGCCACTCCCGAGAAATGTTGGTAGAAACAGTTAAGAGAAAGGACAATTTCGGCCAGACGAATGAGTGTGGAGGTGTCGGGTTCAGGGTTGGGGCGGAGGTCGAGAAAGTGTTGAAGTGCCCGCAGTCCTTCGTGGTGAGGGATGACGGTATAGAGGCTCTGGATGTCCATAGTAAAAAGGATATTGGAGGAGCCGGGAGGAAAGGAGAAAGAGTTGAAAAACCGGAGAGCATGGTTTGTATCGTGGATGTGGGAGGGAAGAGACGCCACTAGGGGGGCAAGGACACGGTCGAGGTATTTTGAGATGAGCTCCGTGGGGCAGTTACAGGCGGAGACGATGGTGCGGCCAGGGTTGTTGCGTTTGTGGATTTTGGGGAGGAAGTAAATTGTGGGGGTGCGTGGGGTTCGCACAATGAGGTTGGATTCCGTGTGGGGGAGACGGGAGGACGAGATGAGGTCGTGGACAGTAGAGGATACCGTCTCTTGGTAGCTAAGCGTGGGGTCAAAGGACAGAGGGGAGTAGAAGGAGGTGTCATTGAGTTGGCGGAGCGCCTCAGCCCTGTAGAGGTCAACGTGCCACACCACCACAGCTCCACCCTTGTCAGCCGGTTTGATGACAATGTCAGCGCGCCGTTGGAGGGAACGAAGAACCGAGAGTTCAGCCGGGGAGATGTTGAGGCGGCGGTGGCGCCTGGAGAAGTTGAACCGCTCCAACGCACGCTGACAGGCACCCGCGTAAAGATCCACTGCTAGGAACTGGCCGGGGGCAGGCGTCCACAGGGATGGTCGGCGGCCCAGGTCAGTGAAGCAGTCCTCATCGTTGGATGCGGATGGTATGTCGCGGAAAACGCACCCAACCGGACGCGCGCGCACAAAGTGAGAGGGATGAAACGCAGACCCCTACTGAGGACGGAGCGTTACGCACTAACAACAGACGGAAGTGGAGAAGAGGTGGATGGAATAGAAGTAGAAGGGGTGAATGGAATAGGAGTAGGAGGGGTGGTAGGGCTGGTGGAGGTCTGAGGGGAGGGAGTGGGGAGGTGTGTGGGGGTGGTTAGGAGGGACAGTGGGGTTAGATGTGGGTGGGTGGAGCCTATCAAGAGGGGAGAAGGGTAGTGGAGTTGGGTGTGATTGAATAGAGGAGTGATTGGGATTTACGAAGTTTGGTATTGGAAAGAAATTGATGGAAGAGGTGATTTAAATGGATAATGAAGCGCAACGTGTTTTGAGCATGGAAAGGCGGCAGAAAGAAGAAAAAGATGGAAAAAGCAGGAGGGAGAAGGCATTCGATGGTATGTAGTTGAGAGAGATTGGAGCGAATAGTGGCACGCATAAGGCGGTAAGATGTGAAGCGGAGTATGGGTAAGATGGAAGAAGCAGAGTGGAGAGCAGGGTGGAAATGGAGGCGGAAACCTTTAGGGATGAGGCGGTGATATAGGCAGCGGCTTAGAAAAGAGACGTGGCTAGAGAAGCGGTTTTTTTAAAAAGAAGCAGAGAGAGGTTAATGGACGGCTGATAGCAGTTTAGAGGGAGTAGACGGAGGAAATCTTTCAAACGATGGTGGATAGTGAGGAGGTAGGATTTATAATCCGGCATGGTGGAATAGCGAAAAAAAAGAGAGAGAGGAAAAAAGGGGAAAAGGGGGGAAAAAAACAAACGTTCGAAAAAAGAAAAAATCGTTCGAAAAAACTAGATAAAAAAAAGCGGTAGGAGCAGAAAATAAAGGTGAAGAAGATGGGACAAATAGAAAAAGGAAAGAGAGGAAGCAGAGAGAGAGGGAGGCAAAAAAAACGGGGTGCAAGCAAAGAAAACAGAGTATGGACATCCAGAGAAGGAAGAAACTACAGAAAGGACAAAAAAATACAGGAAATTGTGGAAGTATGAAATGAATGTAAAAAAAAATAAATGAAGATAATCTATGAGAAAATAAAACGAAAGGGACAGTATATACGAACAAGTTCAAGGTTGAAAGTTCAATGTTAAAAATGTATAGACGTCGTGGTATATTTTAAGGATTTCACATCAATAACAAAGTCACTTTGATCCGTGAAGGAGAGGTGCAGTCAGAAGGCAGGTATCCTTAGAGGTAAAACAATCCAATGGAAAGGTAAGAGTTGGTAGAATATAGGATAAAAGTGTGACCACGTGAGCGCGTGATATATAACAGGAAGGTTTATGAAAATAAACAAAAGACGAAGGCAGGTTTACGAAAATAAACAAAAGACCAAGGCAGGTGGAGTACAAACAAATACTGTATTAATATGGCGCTCAGGAATAGAAATAAAACAAGTCTTTTACATTCGAGCCTACGCTCTTCGACAGAAAGATACGTTTATATATTTGTTGTGCAAGATATTTTATGTGAAGTCGTGTGTTGAAACAGATATTGTTATCTTTCGGAATGGTCATTTTGCCAGTTTAGCCAATAAATAAGAAAGAAGAAAACAAAAGATCACTGATGTGGTCACAGGAGTGTGACGAAAGAACTCTGGCCGAAATAAGATTAAGATTAATGTAAAAATAAATAACACTAAAGCAAAATAACACCAAATATAAAGTGCGTGTGTTTTTATTGGCTAAACTGGCAAAATAACCATTCCGAAATATAACAATATAAATATATCTATATCTATATCTATATCTATATATATATATTGATCAACAGAAGAGTCCAGAGTAATCCATAGGAAGAAGAGGTACAATCGGAGTGTAGAAAGTCCAAAAGAGAATCCGTCAAGGGTAGAAAGGTAGAAAGTCTAGTGGAGAAGTTTGTGGGTGATGAGAGGAGACAGGATCAACTGGTGTTGTATCCTCACTCCTCCGGCGAAGTGGCTAGCGATGTAGCCACTACACACATTTTTCTCTCTTCTTGTTTCCTTCTGTGTTCCTTTCCGTGGAAGAGCGTAGGCCCGAAACGTTAAAGACTTTTTCAATTCCCGAGCGTTATACTAATACATCTGTTTGCTTTCTACACCATCTGCCTTCGTCTTTTTTGTAAATTCTCCCTATATATATATATATATATATATATATATATATATATATATATATATATATATAACGGGAAGTTTTATGAAAATAAACAAAAGACGAAGGCAGGTGGAATACAAACAAACAATTGTATTAGTATGGCGCTCAGGAATAGAAATAAAACAAGTCTTTTACGTTTCGAGCCTACGCTCTTCGACAGAAAGATACACAGAAAAGAAACAAGGAGAGAAACAAGGACAGAAAAAAAATGCGTGCAGAAGCAAGCGAATCAACATGTAAAATATGAATTAGAGATAAAACCACTATTAGGCAACTCAAACAGTGATAGACATAAGCCAATACATAAATAACAAATAATATAAATATAATTAATATAATATATAATATTTATATATATATAAAATTTTTATTTATTTATTTTTTTTTAATAATTTTTAAAATTATTTTTTTATTACTTTTGAGTTGCCTAATAGTGGTTTTATCTCATATGCATATTTTATATATTTATACTGTGAAATTTAATTTAATCCTAAATCTAATTTTTCCCTGTAAGTTTAGAACCAAACTCCCTAATATTATTATTATCATATATATATATATATATATATATATATATATATATATATATATATATATATATATATATATATATATATATATATATAAAATATGAGTTAGAGACAAAACTACTAGTATGCAACTAAAACAGTGATAGACATAAACGAATACATAAATAACAAATAATATAACTATAATTATAGTTATATTATTATATTATTAATTATATTATTTGCTATTTATGTATTGGTTTATGTCTATCACTGTTTGAATTGCCTAATAGTGGTTTTATCTCTAATTCATATTTTATATATTTATACTATGAAATTTGATTTAATCTTAAATCTAATTTTTCCCTGTGGGTTTAGAGCTATATTCCCTAATATTATATATATATATATATATATATATATATTGATGTGCGTATGAATGCGCATAAAGATCGTTTATGCACCTACCTCATCGATTGGAAGACGGGTCCAGATATCAAGAAAAGGATGTCTGAAGAATTTGGGACAAAAGGTACCATTGCATTCGTACACATTCCAGGTTGAAGGACTTTCTATATTCATAAATGAATTATAGACTTTCGAACCAGCTCCCATTGATATGGCATATGTTTTAATCCACTGGCTGTCTGAAATAATAATAATAATAATAATAATAATAATAATAATAATAATAATAATAATAATAACTGATTGGAAGTGTTATCATGTACATTGTTTTGTCTTGGTATAAAAGATGGGCTACAGCAAATATTCTGCTCAATACCACAGATTTGCTTGTCAGTTGTTTGACCTTAACCAGTTGAGCATGTCCCTTAGTGGCTGACGATATGTGCATCTCTGATCACGAGCAGAAGTAGTGGGGGAGCATCATAGCCATGTGTTGAGAGGGATTCTTTGGGGTTTGAATAATTCACCTCTGGAAACATGGGTGGTTCTTTCAACATCCTTAAACAACCCTTATTCAGGGACCTTTTGAGCGGATGGGCTACTCAACCTGAAGAAAATTCTAACTGGGCCCCACCTGCAAGGTCATGTGCTGTTTATCTTGATATGAGATCACCATGTCGCGCACATATGGTTGTGATGCATGTGCCTGGTGTACCTTTATCAGACGGGTAGTCATGATGGGTATATTGGGCTTCGTATATTTTACCCCAGTGTCACTTTGATGGCATGCACTGCTCTCTCACTCAATAATAATAATAATAATAATAAGCTGCGTAAATACCAAATTAAAAATACAAGGTCTACCTGAGCTAAAAGAACAGCTAAAGATAGCCTCACCATAGCACAAAGAATCCACCGGTATGAGAAACGCCAACGAAACAAACCAACAATACAAAAGCTTCCACCAAGAACTTGGCAAAAAGAAAATAGAGATGAAAACAGTAGAAGAAGCGGAAGGATTTTGGAAAGAAATATGGTCGGGGAAGGAACAACCACAGAAAAGATATACCAAAACAACAAGCACAGCACCTGAACAATTCTGGGCTCCTATTACAAGTGAAGGGGTCACCAAGGCACTGCAAATCTAAGCTGCTGGAAGGTACCTGGGCACGACAAGATCCCTAAATTCTGGGGTTAAAATATCAAACAAGAATACATAAAACGCTGGCTGCAAATATTAAGGAAATACTAGCAAAGCCAGAGACAATCCCCGAATATTTCACAGAAGGGAAAACTATCCTAATTCCCAAATCCACTGATAGAGCAAACTGACAAAATTAAAGACCGATAACTTGTCTCCCTATAATTTACATAGCCTTTACAGCAATAATATCGCAGAGAATGGGTAAAAATCTGGAAGACAACACCCTGTTGTCAGAAGAGTAGAAGGGATGTTGCAAGGGTTCATACGGCTGTAAAGATCAGCTACTTACCAATAAATCCATAACTGAAGACAGCAGCAGCAGAAGAAGAAGCATCTAAGTATGGCTTGGATCGATTATCGAATGGTTTTTGATAGTATTCCTCACATATGGATGCTAGAAACACTAGCCATGAACAATGTAGCACAAATTTCTTTTTTTTTTACTTGTTTCAGTCATGTGACTGCGGCCATGCTGGAGCACCGCCTTTAATCGAGCGACTCGACCCCGGGACTTATTCTTTTGTAAGCCCAGTACTTATTCTATCGATTTATTTTGCCGAACCGCTAAGTGACGGGGACATAATCACACCAGCATCGGTTGTCAAGCAATGCTAGGGGACAAACACAGACACACACACATACACATATATATATATATATATATATATATATATATATATATATATATATATATATATATATACGACAGGCTTCTTTTCAGTTTCCGTCTACCAAATTCACGCTCACAAGACTTTGGTCGGCCCGAGGCTATAGTAGAAGACACTTGCCCAAGGTGCCACGCAGTGGGACTGAACCCGGAACCATGTTGTTGGTAAGGAAGCTACTTACCACACAGCCACTCTTGCACCTATAACCATAAAATAGATATAATATTCTATGAATAAATGGCAGACACATGCTACAGCGCCACTACTAATAAATAATTGAGTTTGGCCCAGTCCCGCAGAGACGTCGTTATAATGTGGGACATAAGCAATTACGTCGTTATAATGTGGGACATAAGCAATTACGTCGTTATAATGTGGGACATAAGCAATTACGCCGTTATAATGTGGGACATAAGCAATTACGTCGTTATAATGTGGGACATAAGCAATTACGTCGTTATAATGTGGGACATAAGCAATTACGTCGTTATAATGTGGGACATAAGCAATTACGTCGTTATAATGTGGGACATAAGCAATTACGTCGTTATAATGTAGGACATAAGCAATTACGTCGTTATTATGTGAGAGATAAGCAATCACGTCGTTATAATGTGGGACATAAGCAATTACGTCGTTATAATGTGAGACATAAGCAATTACGTCGTTATAATGTGGGACATAAGCAATTACGTCGTTTATAATGTAGGACATAAGCAATTACGTCGTTATAATGTGGGACATAAGCAATTACGTCGTTATAATGTGAGACATAAGCAATTACGTCGTATAATGTGAGACATAAGCAATTACGTCGTTATAATGTGGGACATAAGCAATTACGTCGTTATAATGTGGGACATAAGCAATTACGTCGTTATAATGTAGGACATAAGCAATTACGTCGTTATAATGTGGGACATAAGCAATTACGTCGTTATAATGTGGGACATAAGCAATTACGTCGTTATAATGTGGGACATAAGCAATTACGTCGTTATAATGTAGGACATAAACAATTACGTCGTTATAATGTGGGGCAAAAGCAATTACGTCGTTATAATGTGGGACATAAGCAATTACGTCGTTATAATGTGAGACATAAGCAATTACGTCGTTATAATGTGGGACATAAGCAATTACGTCGTTATAATGTGGGACATAAGCAATTACGTCGTTATAATGTGGAACATAACAATGGCGACGGAGTTTCGTAGCCCCCACAGCCACTGATATGTAGTAGCGGGACGTAGCAGTGGCGACGAGGATTCATAGCTCCCACTGTATAACGGTGTCGTTATAACAGTGGTAACGAGGTTACGAACCCTCGTAGGAGTGTCGAAACGGAAGCCCCACGTTCAAGAAAAATGAAAGAAAGTTTGAAGGATTCGAACCCTGACACAGAATTAAACTTCACAGACGGCGACGAAATATAATATACACTCAGTGATACACACACACACCACACACACACACACACACCCCCACACCACAACACACACACACACACACACACACACGAAAAAAAACAAAAAACGAAGACAGTGGTGTACAAAACAAACAAAATGTATTATATAACGCTCTGGAATTGTAAAAGTCTTTTACGTTTCGAGCCTACGTTCTTCTACAGAAGGGATACAGAAAAAAAACAAGGAGAGAAACAAGGAGAGAAAAAAATATGTGTAGTGGCTAACGATCTATCATGGCGACTGGCGACACACATATATATATACTTTATTTAAAGCATATTACTCTACCGCTGGTATTTGAGTACTCTTTTTTCCACCTTGTTTCACATTTATGTGTTTACTCCGGTACATATATATATATATATATATATATATATATATATATATATAATATAATATATATATATATATATATATATATATATATATATACATATATATATATATATATATACATTTTTCACCGTGTGTGAAGTTTAATTCTATATTCGATGTCCAGTACTCGATTGTTCAAAGTTATGTTGCAAGCGGTCCGATCCGTAAGCAGCTCTCTCCCCTATTTTCTCTATCAACGCAAAGCCGTTTTAAAAAAAAATTAAAAACGATGTCTAGGCAACGTCAGTTCAACTCTGCCAAAAGATCGTTAGATGTCTTTCATCACAAACGCTTATCTCCCCTCAACCAGATTTTGAAGTTTCATTCAGAAAATATTCTAAGTCCTCTCCCTTCATTATATCTTTCACTCTGTGTGAAGTGTAATATATATACAGGTTGATTGGAAAGTAACTCCCTATTTTAAAATGCTTATAATTTATATATTAACTATAAGTTTTTTCTCAAATTTGTAGTGTATGTTGTTTAATGTATGGGAATTGATTCCATGTTGTTTTGTTTCAGACTGATTATTTTGTTTGAAATTTAGAAGCCCTACAAACATGGCTGGATGCCTTACTGTGCCCAGCTAGCTGCACATTACGAAGTTTAGATATCAGTTGTTCAAGTGCAAAGATGGTGGGGGACCATTAGAGGAAGACATGCTCAAGTTGATGCAAAGATAATCAAGAAATGCCATGCAAAATTCATGACTACAGGATTTGTAGCTGATACTTGAAGTGGTCGTCCTTCCAATTCATCAAGGTCTGCATGACTGGCTGGCCAGAAGCCCTGATTTAACACCCTGTGATTTTGGGTTTTGTTAAAGGAGGAAGTCTTCTCTACCAAACCGATGACTTTGGAAGAACCTGAAGGGTGAATACGAGACGTTATGTCTTTCATTCCACAAGACTTCCTGATGAAATCAGTTGATGTGGTTCCCAGGTGGTTTGAGAAGCTGGTGGTGAATGCTTATTCCTATATCAAATTTTAAATAAAATTCCCTGCTATACACTTTCTTTATATATTCGTTTTTTCTAAAAATTGTAGTTAATAAATAAATTATTAGTATTTTAAAATACTAAATTCTTAGGTATAAAAAAGAGGTGGAACCTCTGAACGCAACAACAGTATGAAAGAGATATGGTTTAAAAAGGGAATGTTTGCAGTAACTCGACAAAGACTAAGTGAACAAGAAAGACAAAATTGAAATGCTGGTTAACAGCAATAGAAACAATAATATCAGCAACAATATGGTTTCGAAATCTTGGCCAGCAATTTCGAGGGTAGATGAGTAAGTCGATTTCATCGACCGCTGATGTTCAACTGGTACTTTGATCTGACCGAACAATGTAAAAATAAGTCAACAGTAATAATAAAGAAGATTCACTTACTTCTATAGAAGGAAATCTCGTTCTCGTTATTCGTGCTGACGACTGTCATTATATTTTCGGTGAGTAATTCTTACAAGCATGGCTGACTTTGTTGTAAGTGAAATATTGCGATTGGCTCCTCTGAGCGAGCGCGGTGCAGTCGAGTAGGTTTCGTGTTGAGAAGAATTGTTCTGTTGGAGGTGTCCCAATATAATCATAGGAATAACCAGGCCCCAAACGTTTGTAGTAAGCGTCATCACATTTCTGACCTGAGGTGACAGCCAGGATTGTTGTAAGA
>NC_043026.1:100000-107500 GCF_006345805.1 Octopus sinensis
TATGACATCAATGATTCTCCTGACTGCTGAGTTTAATCGAACTTATCGATTTAAGCATTGAAATCTTTTTTGCTGCCCAAACATGAATCTCTGTAACTGAGTGCGAATTGTATTAACAGTAAACAACATAAGAATGAATTCAACCAACCAACCTCATCTGGTGACTGTCAGTCGATATATAAGCACGAACCTCTTAGACGTAATACTGTCAGCTTGAACTAAATTAATTTACTGAACTGATTTTTTGCTCTAACATTTTCATTTATCAATATTGTTTCATGTGCCGACACACCATTAGATATTGTACACCATTACAAATCGTACAACATAGTTATTAGCTTTTAAGCGATGTGTTGAATGTGGCTTAAAACTGAGCAACATGTCTACAAAATCCATACTCGTGGCTTCATTTTAATCTTGTCATTTTCCAAATGATTTTCTGGTAATATTTAATGTTTTCCATTACTCACAAGAGTTGTGTTTCCTAGGGCAACGAAAAGACAACACACTTCAGTATAGAAAATAATCTATATTACAACAAATACATATATACATACATTCGTACTTATATACACACTAGCAGTATCGCGCGGCGTTGCTCGGGTTGTAAGGGAAATAACTATATAAGCATTTTTAGAGAGTTATAGCCAAAAAAGAGCAAAAAATGCATTAAAAATTGAAAAAAAGTTAAGGTAAATTTTTTTAAATCGTTGACACATCGTAGATATTTTTAGAGAGTTACTTCCCTTATATAAAAGCGAAAAAAATGCATTAAAATGGAAAAATATGATGGTAAATTTTTTTTAAATCGTAGACTCATCGTAGACGCACGTTAATACACAGAAGGGCTCGATATGAATCACGACTATAAGATACCCGCTTTTGGTTAAACTGCACCGCAAAATGTGGGAGTAGTTAGGAATCTAAATCGTAGGAGACAGACACACAACTTCACTCTTATATAAAGATGCTTTTTTTTTTCAGTCATAGAGTTAGATTTATGAAGGTTTTCAGTAGAAAATCCTTCGAATTCTGACTCGCTGCTTGATATAATGAAATTCGTATCCATTTTTTGTCAGAATTACAAATTTTGAAAACACAATAGGAACAAATTTCGGAAAAAAATCTCCCGTAATTCACGGAATTAAAATTACACTTCGATTTTTGTACAAAACTGTAGTTGAAGTGTTTACGAAGTATAATACGTGTTTTCACGAATGTACTAAAGAGATTTGCTCTGATATTCTCATTTAAATATGAATAGGTAAATTCGGGCGGCTTGGTAACGAAAGGGTTAAACGGATGCATACATTTATTAATCTCTTATTATAATAACTATATATAAGTGTCGTCTGTTTATACATAAACACTGTTTCATACTGCAATTATATATACATATATCTATATATAATATTATATAATAAAATATATACAGAGTAAAATAAAAACCAATTTACCTTTTCTGTCCGTCCGTGTGTCTTTGCAAATGTTTGGAATGATAAGTGAGTTGTGTTTTGGCGCCTTTTTTACTAATAACAAACACACACGTGTTTGTATGTAGTTGTATGTGTATGTAGTTGTATGTAGTTGTATATGTATGTGTATGCGTGTGTGTGAGGAATGACACACACACACTCACACACGCACACATGTACATCAATGCTTTCGGAGTGATATGTTAAAATATTGAGTTTTCTCGAATTTTGTCTTAATCGGTGGTAAAATTGAAAGAAATTTTTTATGGCATCACCCACTGAAGTACTCTGAAAAATCATGGGTACACTCTAATTGAAGAAATTGTGTGAGGAGTAAATCGTTATGTATTTATTTGTTTCTGTTTGCTGTGTTTTATTATTTTTTGAGTAGTGGTTTAAATACTTTCAGTTTAGTCTTCCTCAAATCACTCTGTCGCTATTTACTTTCATTTTATTCGTTGCACACTGTGTGTGTGCGTTTGCGTGTGCTGTAAACCAGACTAAGAAAAGCATTTGACATACACACCAGAATGTGAGTTTTCTGTAAATTTTGCTTAATTGGAGTTTAAATTTTAAAAACTGGACCTGGCATGACCCGATGCATTCTACTCTTAAAAATGCTAGGTAAATTATAATTGAAGAAATCCTATATTGTAGATTTGTATAACTCCCAAAGGGAGGCAGATAAAATCTGCCTTTTATAATAAGAGATACATATGTGACCTCGTGTGTACCATTGGCGATTTTTTCCTCTGTCTTCCTTTCTCTGGATCTTTCCTTCTCCTATGTTTCCGACGAAGAGCTCCGCGCGAAACATTAAACACTCCTGCTTCCCTTCTTTCCTGAGCGTCCAATAATACTATATTTGTTCCACGTCCTCGCGTTGTTGTGTTTTTTTGTGTTTTCTTGTTTGGATTAACAATATATATACATATATATATTTATAATAATAATAATATTAGGGAGCAAATCCAAATTTACAGGGAAAAAAATTAAATTTAGGATTAAATTCTAATTTCGCAGTAAAAATATATATATTAAATTAGAGATAAAACCACTATTAGGCAAATCAATCAGTGAAAAACATAAACCAAAACAGAGAAATAAAATTAATTAATATAAAATACATAAAATATAAAATTCAAAATTAAATTATTTAAATTTAAAATTGAAAATTAAAAAAAAAATTTTTTTTATTATTGATTTGTACTTATAAATATATATATATATAAATTTATAAATTTATAAGTATAAATTAATAATTAATTTTTAAAAATTTTTTAATTTTAAATTTAAATAATTTAATTTTGAATTTTATATTTTATATATTTTATATTAATTAATTTTATTTCTATGTTTTGGTTTATGTTTTTCACTGATTGATTTGCTTAATAGTGGTTTTATCTCTAATTTAATATATATATTTATATATACATATACATATAAATATATATATATATATATATATATATATATATATATATATATATATATATATATATATATATATATCTGCGTCACATCAAACGCACCAACACCACTGACACAACCAACAAGAATATCGAACACATCCCATCGAATGTGCATTTAGGTATCTAATGGGCTCAGTGAAGTGTGACTGTTCGTATTCATGTGAGACACTAGTTTAGTTCCGTGCAGGTGAAGTCATAATATTATTAATGACAAGTGTTGCTCTCACTGTGTATGTTATTGACCATTATATAGAGTTGTCGTATCTGCTGATACTGGTGACAGAAGCGAGCAGTATTGCTATCAGTGAACAGTTCGAAAACCTGCGCTCCGGTTTCACTTGTAGAGACAGTGGTAATATTGTCATCTGTAGGAACTCTGGATTGATATCTGGAGACAGTGCCGACATCTGTGGTAATTCTGGAAGCAGAAGATAATATTCCTTCTACCATAAACACAAGGTCTGAAATTTTGTAGGAAAGGGCTAGTTGATCATATGAACCCCACTGCTCAGCTACTACTTGTTTTATTGAGCCTGAAAGGAAAAAAGGATAAGTCGGCCTCTGTAACATTTGAATGCAGTGAACAATATTGGCATTCGTAGGGGTCCTGACTTGACATCTAGAAACAGTGGTGACGTCTGTGGTAATTCTGAAAGCGGAATTTGTGGACATCCTTCATATTTTGTGGCATTATATTCATAAGTGGACGGTCATCCGAGGAGAGGACATTACTGAACGGTCATAGTGGACAGACCTGACGTTTCTCGTTGCCCAGGAATAGCAAAATCACTGCGTCTACCCACAACAAAGGTAAGATTACATTTGGGCGTG
The DNA here is from genome assembly GCF_006345805.1 of Octopus sinensis. Classification (NCBI taxonomy): domain Eukaryota; kingdom Metazoa; phylum Mollusca; class Cephalopoda; order Octopoda; family Octopodidae; genus Octopus; species Octopus sinensis. The sequence goes on from NC_043026.1 coordinate 103,779, forward strand.
TGAGTGTGTGTGTGAGAGAGAGAGAGAGAGCCTATTTTCTTCCCCTCTCTATGCTCTCCTCTCCCCTACTGCTTTCTATGTTTCTCACTCTCTCTCCGATGACTCTCACTCTCTTTTATCTGTTAATCTTTCTTTTTACATCTGTCCCCTTATCCCTTTCTCTGTCCCCTTATACCAGGATCGATTTCTCCCTATTTCTATCTCTCTATCAATTACTCTACAGTCTCTTTCTCTTTACCTCTCCCACTTTTGAATTCTGTCTTCCTCTCATCTCTCTCTAAATTTTCTCCCTCATCTTCTAACACACACACACACACACACACACACACACACACACACACACACGCACGCACACATACACATGCGTACACAAATATTTACATGTATAGTCCTCTTCTGATTCTAGAGCCAAGATGTTCCAGTTTCCTTCTACCATTCCAACCGTGACCACAGTGCTGCTATTAACTCTTACTACAATTCTGACCGTTGCCTCAAATCGGGAAATTTATACAGGCAGCTACAAATCTTTGGCTCCTGGGTATTCCTACCGTTACCTTCAGGAACCTCCGACAGAACAATTCTCCTCCACTCGATGTCTACTGAAATGTGTCGCAATTTCTCTAAGCAGCCAATCGGAATTCTTCACTTACAACAATGTCAGCCGTGTTTGTAAGAATTACTCACCGAAATATATCATGACAGTTGTCAGCACGAATGACAGCAACGAGATGTCCTTCTACAGAAGTCAGTGAATTATTATTACTATTATTATTTTTCATTATCATCATGATTAATTCCGCCGAGGTAACTTTCTTTTTCATATGAATCGACTCTCTTCTGCGTGTATATAGATCATTTTTTATATGCCATTTTCCTCTGCTTCGATACAGTCCTGACAACAGATCAAACTTGTCCCACCCTTTCTTCTGGACGAGTACAGCCTATTGGTATCACTCTTCGTGTGAAAGGCTCCGTGTACTCTCAACATTTTTCTGGTCATGCTATTCATTTTCTTCATTTATCTCTTTTGCCGTTTTATAATTACCGATCCATAACGAAGTGATGCTATTGCCACGTATTAACTGCTTGGATTTTATTGCATTCATTCAATTTTGAGCGAAACACATACCCCAGTCTTCGGAAATTCTCCATCTTCTGTTGGTCTTTCATCGCTTTTGCCATTATCTCGTTGAACTCTAGTGCACCAAGGTATTTGCATCCTTCCGTTTCAATTTGCTTCATCAAGTCTCTGTTCGGTACTTTAATCCCTGTTAGGGAGTGTCCCCTTTTGTCTCTTTTTAAATAGATTATTCCTCATTTCTTAAGTCCAAATTCCATTCTAATATCAGTATTAAAACAGGGCACCTTGTTCACCAAGGAACATCTTTGCTATCCATTTTTTAATCATTCATGAAGAGAAGGTGGCTAATTGTTTGGGAGTTTTCCTTTAGTTAGTACCCTCAGGTATCACGCAGAAAACGAAAAGCACCAGAAATAGGTGGTCTACGGTTACAGGTGTTGATAACGTTAATTCTCCTTTTTCCTCATTAATACGAGCTATTATTGTTATAATTATCATTGATAGTAATAATATATTTGTACGTACCTGACGCGTGTGTCACATTTAAGAGAAAGAAATTAAATATTGTAAAACTAAATCTCAGGAAGAGGTTTGAGACCACCACCTATCTGCTTTATTATTATTTATCAACACCCATGCCTACTGGACCACAGACGTAACAACGCTCTCAATGAGAAAATTAGGTTACGAGCGTCTTAAATATCCAGCTCGAAATACTGAATGTAGGAAATGGAAGAAGATTGATCACTTTTCAAAAGTATGTAGGTCTAAATATTCAGTTACTGCATCAATTCAAACTGATACGGTTGCTTCTGTTCTCTCTGCGTTGCACGCGTCGATGATAGAAATATCTATAAATGGATTTTCGTGAAAACTCACTCGGACACTGGAAGATTGGAAAACTTCCTTTCAAAATCTGTGGTTAAATCTCTTCGGCTTCCTACTTCTCCATATAATGGTACTATATCGATGGCTGCAGCTAATTTAAAGTCGTCTGTCAAAGCATGCTGCAAACTAAATATAACTCGGATCTTTTCGGCGTTCACACCATGTAAGAATATCTCCAGAACGGTCATGGGCATTCTTAAATATTTAACTGTTTCTAAACGTTTTTAAGGCAGGGGGCGAGTGTTGTAATTTTGCTGGATTTGAACCTGTTAGGTGGTGCGTTGTATCACTCTATATAGCAGGTAAACATCTTCATTTATTTGACATTTATCAAGTGGACTACTCGTTTTCTTTTCTTCTAGTATACTTGTAAGAAAAAGCCAAAGTTCACGGTTCATGGTTAAAACTGACGCTTTCCTACTATATTGGTACAAACATACGTACCTACTTAGTTACTTACATACCTATTTATACACATACACACTTACTGTTTACTGCAATGATTTGGTTCACTAGATCGGTGAAAAATTCTTTTAAAGTTGTTAATATTTTCAGAGGGGAAAGCAGCAAACTGGCAGAAACGTTAGCACGCCGGGTGAAATTCTTAGCGGTATTTCGTCTGCCGCTACGTTCTGGGTTCAATTTCCGCCGAGGTCGCCTTTGCCTTTCATCATTTTGATGTCGATTAAATAAGTACCAGTTACGCACTGGGGTCGATATAATTGACTTAATCCGTTTGTCTTTCCTTGTTTGTCCTCTCTGTGTTTAGCCCCATGTGGGTAGTATAGAAATAGGTATTTCGTCTGCCGCTACGTTCTGAGTTCAAATTCCGCCTAGGTCGATTTGTCTTTCATCATTTTGGGGTCGATTAAATAAGTACCATTTACACACTGGGGTCGATGTAATCGACTTAATCCGTTTGTCTATCCTTGTTTGTCCTCTCTGTATTTAACCCCTTATGGGTAGTAAAGAAATAGGTATTTCGCCTGTTGACTCGTTCTGAGTTCAAATTCCGTCCAAGTCGACTTTGCCTTTCATCCACTCGGGGTCGATAAATTAAGTACCAGTTCAACACTGGGGTCGATGTAATCGATTCATGGCCTCCCCAAAATTGCTAACCTATGTTCTCCAAAAACTTCTGTTCTGGCTGCATCTAAATGATTTTGTAGTCCCTTGTTAAATTATGCTTTATCATGTCCATTTTGTATTTGTTCCTTTAGCTTAATTTTTTTCCTCTGCATTCAATACTCCATCATTCCCGACACTAGCAAGGTTTCAATTCGCTCTCCTCGCATACAGACAAACAGTGTCTGTACGTGGATGATGGGCTCCATGCATCTTTAGAAGCTTTCTCGTTTTCCTGTCCATCTCCTATACCTCCTCCTCTCTTCAGTTCAGGATGCCAACGCCATACCCAGCTCTGAAATGGCGCGAAAGTTCTTTGCCGAAACTATGCTACTGGCATCGAGTTTTGAAGCCAATATTGCCATGATTATTACTGCTGCTTCTGCTGCTGCTGCTGCTACTGCTACTACTACTGCTACTACTACTACCACTACTACTACTACTACTACTACTACTACTACTACTATTGTTGTTGGTATTATTATTATTATTTCAGGTAGCCAATGGATTAAAACATATGCCTTATCAATGGGAGCTGGTTCGAAAGTCTATGATTCATTCCTGAATATAGGACTTCCTTCAACCTGGAATGTGTACGAATGCAGAGGTGCCTTTTGTCCCAAATTCT